>NW_020954740.1:3063937-3064295 GCF_900497805.2 Vombatus ursinus
TCAAGAAATTATCAAGGAAAACTGCCCTACTTTAGAACCAGAGGGCAAAAAGAAATTGAAAAGATACACTGATCTCCACCTGAAAGAGATTCCCAAAGAAAATCTCCTAGGAATATCATAGCCAAATTCCAGAGTTCCCAGGTGAAGGAGAAAATATTACAAGCATCCAGAAAGAAACAGTTCAAGTATTGTGGAAACAGAATCAGGATAACAGAAGATTTAGCAGCTTCTACGTTAAGGGACCGCAGGGCATGGAATATAATATTCCGGAGGGCAAAGGAGATAGGATTACAACCAAGAATCACGTACCCAGCAAAACTGAGTATAATTATTCAGGGGAAAAAAATGGTCATTCAGT
>NW_020954740.1:3064466-3064857 GCF_900497805.2 Vombatus ursinus
ATAGATAGATAGAGGGCACAGGGTGAGTTGAAGATGAAGGGGTCATATCTAGAGAGTAAAATTAAGGGGTGAGAGAGGATTATACTAGGAGAGGGAGAAAGGGAAGGGTTAAACAGGGTAAATTATCTCACAAAAAAATCAGAAAAGAAAAGGCTGTTACAGTGGAGGGGAACTGGGGGAAGGTGAGAGGAAATGAGTGAATCTTATTCTCATAGTATTTAACTTAAGGAGGGTATAACATACACACTCATTTTGGGTATGGAAATCTGTCTTACCCTACAGGAAAATAGGAGGGGAAGGGGACAAGAGAATAGAGGGATGATAGAGAGGAGGGCAGATTGGGAAAGGGGATAATCAGAAGGAAATGCTTCTGAGGAGGGACAGGGTCAAA
>NW_020954740.1:3065034-3071223 GCF_900497805.2 Vombatus ursinus
AATACAGGAAATGGGGTACAGAAATCCATCCTGCCCTGCAGGAAAATAGAAGGGGAAGGGGGGGAGATAGCAGGGAAAGCCGACTAGGGGAAGGGGTATTCAGAATGTATGCCATCTTGGGGTGGGGGGAGGGGCAAGATGGGGTGAAAATTTGGAACTCAAAATCTTGTGGAAGCAAATGTTGAAAGCTAAAAATAAAAAAAAAAGAAAAAGAAAAAAAGAGAAAAAAAAATCTGCTTTCCCAGCCTTCAGGAGTTTGAACAGCTGTTTTCAGAGATACTTCTAGGGACCTGTAAATTTTCAGTTCTTCCAACGTGATATGAGAAGGGGCAAGGTGTTTCCTCTCCACTGCCAGTATAAGCTCCACCACACCAGAGGTTCTCCTTGACCCAGCACTTCCCCTCAGAACTGTGACCCAGATCCAAGCATGGGCAAAGCAAGAGATTCCTGCCTCAGCACTGGCAAAGAGATCCCTGCAATCCTCCTCTGATCAACCACTGGATTCCCCCTCAGTCTGTGCGTGGGAAGCTCAGGAAACACCTGTGGCCCTTGGCCACTCTAGAGACTTTGACTGAGACCCAGCTCCTTCTCTAACTGAAGTCACAGACTTTTCCCACTGACCTTCTAAGTTGTCTTTGGCATTCATGGGTTGAGAGGTCTGGAAACTGCCACAGCTGCCTGTGATTCAGTCCTCTGAGGCCTGCTCCAGGTTCTCTGAGGCCTGTGTGCCCAGGTCAAACTGTGCTCCTCTCCCTGCCCAGTGTGATATACCTTTCTGATCAACCATCCAGGCTGCCTTGGGCTGGAAATTTGTTTCACTCTGTCTTTTTGTGAGTTCTCCTGCTTTAGAATTTGTTTAGAGTCATTTTTAATAGGTATTCAGAGGGGTTTGGGGGAGAGCTCAAACAAGTCACTGTTTTCCCCCCGCCTTCTTGGCTCTTACTTTGTAATTAAATTCCAATATTTAATTTTATGATTTTTTTAAAATTTTCTCTATTTTGTATTTGTGTTCTGGTGTTTGAGTCTAAAATAAAATTCCATTAAAAAAGAAAAAGAAAATGCACTAAAACTTATAGATGTCAACCCTTATTTTTCAAAGGAACCATTTAAATTGATTTGATCAAATACAATCCAATAAATATTTATTAAGCACATACTATGTGTCAGGAGTTGTGCTAAGTACTGGGGATACCATTAACAGAAGGATAATCCCTGCCCTTAGGGAATTTATAATATAATACGGTGTAAGCAAAACGAAGCAGGAAAAAGAAGAGGGACACAAGAGTGTAACTGGAACAGGGACATCTTGTTCCATGGAGTTGAAACCAGGAAGAGCAGCAGTTTCAAATGTGAAGTGTTAAATTCAGATAAAATATTTAAAAATGATATAGATAGATGGATAGATGGATGGATGGAAAGATAGAGAGATAGGATGCTAGGTAAGACAATGGATAGAGTGCTAGGCTTGGAGTCCAGAAGACCTGATTTAAAATATGTACTTACTAGGTATGTGCCCTTATTTACTTCTAGCTGGCTGTTTCCTCAACTGTAAATTGGGGATAATAATAACACATACCTCTCAGGGTTTTCATGAGGAAAAAAATGAGATATTTGTAAAGTGATTATCATCAGTGTCTGACACATAGTAGTTTTTCAATAAATAGTTATTTTATTATTATATTACACAGACAGACAGATGCACACATGCGCACACATGCACACACAAACACACACACACAGAGATTCTTTGATTTGGCCTTTAATTGACATAATCATAGAGAAATATTGAATACTCTATTTTCTTTATAAGTAACATGTTTTAGTTCTTTCACACTGTATATGTATATGCATACAGTCTTTATTTAAAAAGTAGCAATTGTAGTCTATCTATAAAATCAAAATGGAATGTAAGAGCTCAATTGAGAAGTCAACTGGTATTTATGATAAGATTTCCCTGAAGCCCTAATTCAATTGTCTAGCTTCTGATGACATCTCTCTTAGGGAAAAAACAGCATCAGTATAATTAATTCATGTATTATCAAGGGCAGCAACAAGGGAATTTGGGCAAGATGTAAATCAACTATCCTAAACCTAGAATCTCAACCTAAATTTTTAAAGAGATGTAGAGATATTATAAAGGAAGTAACATTGAACTGTCAAAAAATTCCAACTCTTCATGCCATCAGAAACTCAAGCTGTATTTCAATATAGGCTTGAGGGAATAAGGACTTGGATAACTAAGCCTAAGTAATTTTTCTTGTCATAGTTAAAGAGAATATCTATATCCATTTAAAAAAGGATTGTCTTGACAGCTTCAAGTTAAAAAAAATAAAACTAGTTCCCTGGCCTTTCTCTCCTAAAGGAAAAAGAAAAATAAAAGAACTTCAAAACTCAGAAAAATTCTGTTAGGTTTAAGAAATCGGTTTCATGGGGGGGGGGAGGGAAATGGTCAATTGGATTCTCCCTAGGTGGGACTACATTATAGAATCTAGTTTGGCATGGAGAAAATAACTGCTTCATAATCTTGCTTGCTGTCTAGAGTGATTTTTCAATATATTTAGTGATTTTTCATATATTTAATTTTACTAAATTAGATGCAAACTTACAGCTTTCCCTCCTTCATTTTCATATCAACTACAAACCTTGAATATTCCCTTCTTCATTGCTTTTTATCACCTTTATTTACAACCGGGTGCCTGAACTCCAGGTGGTGTATTATGATTGGAACTCTTAACCATATGCTTCCTTTCCAGTAATTTTGTGGCATGATATTTATATTTTTCCAATCAAAATATTAATTGTAGTTTGTACCCTTTGCAAGTCATTGAACTGTTCAGTATGTAAATGATAGTCTCCTCAATAATAATCCACTTAGGTCATTTTCTGCATCAATGAATGGGACAAAGTTTATGCTGTCTTTAAGTTCCATGAAGCTATTATGCCACCCTCCACTCTCACCACAACATTAACTGGTTTGTATTTGCAAAACAAAACAAAACCCAACAAATCCATCACTGTTAATGTATTGTGCAATTTTTACAACTTTTAGTGGAAGTTAAAAATTTAAACAAATAGAAATTATTTTTTGCTGTGATTGTAATTTTTAGATTTCAGGATAATTTAACTCATCTTATTCAAATTTCATTATTTTGAGAAATTTGTCTTTTGATAATACTGTATGTCATACTCCACAGTCTACTAATACATATTTGGACTCCAGTGATCTTTACTAGAGGAATGGTGTAATTTTTACCCTGCCTTCCTATGTAGCCTTAAGCAATATTCTATCAAGGAATCCACAACTAATCAAAACCCTAGTGCCTTATAATAAATAACACCATCAAGGCATTTACTTGATCAATATTAATGAGAAATTAAAGGAATATAGGGAGAGGAAATGGAGATGTGAATTGGATCAAAGATTGAGTCTCTTCATTTGGATTATAGGGACAACAATGCTAAGGTTGGCATTCCAGAAAAATCTCATCTGTATGAGAAGAAGGGGATTTGAAGAGGGTGATCATCAGAAGATAATAGTTAAGATGATAATTCTGTTTCTGGAATTGCTTTCAGTGCTCTTGGTAATTGAGAAATCTAAGGTCAAAGGGAATTTTTGAAAGTCTTTAGCTGTATGATTCAGGAAGATCCTTTAATGTCGGTGGGTGCCAATTTGCTTATATTATTTGAGAGCATAAGATAAGGTAATTTCCAAGGTTACTTTTAGCCCTAATATTCTATGAATCTTATTCAGTCATTATCTATGCCTACTCAGTTCTACTGATGGGACATCATGATGATAAGGATGATGATGATGATGATGATGACAATGATGATGGTGGTGGTGAAGGAGGAGGATAACATAATATTTATTATGTGCCAGCCGCAAACACTTTAGTATTATTATCTCATTTGATCTTTATAACAATCTTTCAAGGTAGGTACTATTGTTACTCCCATTTTACAGATAAGGAAATGGAAGAAAACATGACTTACCCAGGTCACATAGCTATTATATTTCTGAGGCAGGACTTGAATTCAGATTTGTTGATGTCAAGGTTGGTTCTCTCTTTACTATACCATGCTTGAGACATAGAAACTAAAGGTCAAAAAAACAGTTAGTATTGGATAAGTAGATTTAAGAAAAAATCAGTATAGAACTGATCATTGAATCCATGGGAGCTGATGGATTAACCAAGTCAAATAGTATAGAGGGATAAGAGGACCCAGAACAGAGCCATGTGGGACACTGGTCAGCATGATCTGGATGAATGTCCAGCAAGGGACACTGAGGAGTGGTGAGACAGGTAAGAAGAGAACCAGGAGAGAGAATTCTGAAACCCTAGAGAGGTGAGTATGAAGAGTGTGATCAACAGAAAGGTAAAGAGAGATGGGGATTGGTAAAAGACTGTTGGATTTGGCAATTAAGAGATCATTGGTAACTTTAGAGAGATCAGTTTCAGATGAATAATGAAGTACAATATTAGATGAGAATGAGAAGAATGGACATTGAGGCAGGTATCTATTGTAGGTAGGCTTTTCTTGGCATTTAGCCACAAAAGATAGGAGAGATATGGAATGATAGTTAACAGGAATGAATCAATTAATTAAGGGGTTTTTGAGTATAGTGGAGAGATGGGCATGATTTTAGGCAGTAGGGAAGAAGCCAATAAACAGGGAGAAATTGAAGATAGAATGGAGTTGTTGGAAGGGTCAATTTTTGGGTGAGGTGGGATGAAATGGATTCACTTGTGCAAGTAGAGGGGTTTTCCTTGCCAAAGAGAAGGGCTGCCTCTTCATGTGAGATACGGGTGAAGGAAGAGATAGTAGTAGACTGTATCTGATATGAAATGAGAAAAGAGGAAAGAAGATCTTGTGAATGGTCTTATTTCTTTCAGTAAAATATAAAGCAAAGTATTCACCCAAGAGGGTAAATGGAGAGAGATGGGGAGCCAGGGAAGATTTGAGGAGAGATGAAAAGGTTTGAAAGAGCCATTGTGGTAAATGCTATAGTGATTACATTTTGGAGGTACAAAATCTTTTCCTAGGAGCTTTGAGGGCCCAATTAAGGTTTTGCAACAAATTTGTAGTGAAGTCATTCAGAAGGGTTGTGTAATTTTCTCTAGCATTGTTCAGTTACACATATATAAGAATAGACAGTGAGTATTGTTTATGATCCAAGGGTGAGGCTTTGCAGAGCACAACTGGTGATATATGGGGGCAAGAGACTCAAGAAAAGATAACAGCACAGAAGTGAACTGGTCCATATAAGAGTCATAGTACAAAAAAAGGATGAGAGTATGACTAGTACAGGAGTGATGGCTTTAGAGAGAACTGAGGAGTCAAGGTATTGGAGGTTTTAATGCTTACAGAGAGCAAGGTTTGGTATTGGAAGGGAGAGGAAGAGGTGAGAAGATAATAAATTGTGACTATATAAGTGAGATCCAGAGTTCATGACCATGGAGGTGGTACGGTTATGGTTAAGATCAAGGGCATAACCATATTTGTGTTTGGTTTAGGCAGATGAGGAAGTAAATGATGAGAAATGAATAGATTGAGGCATTAGAAGGTTAAGGTCTTGGAGTGAGTATTAATATGTATGTGAAAGTCTCCTGTACGAGGACAGGGATTATGGAAGTAAGAAAGATTGTGATCCAGGTATTGAACACATCAAGGGAAGAAGTGAAGTGTCCTGGAATTTTGTAGTCAATAGCTATCAGAATTTTGATTGAGTGTTAAGAGTTAGTTACAAGAATCTCAAAGGAGAAGAGGAGAGGTTACTAAATGATGGCTGTAGGTAGAGTGCTTGAAGAGCAAAGGATGTTCCAATTCTGCCAACTAGATGAGTGAGTTTAGGGCAATGAGTGAAAGGGTAGCCAGTGCTGGAAATGTTGGCCAGGGAGTTAAAATTGTCAGCAGGGAGTCAGGTCTGAGTGAGTGATAAAAGAGAGAGTGGGAGAAGAAAAGATTTTAAATTAAAGCAGTGATGTTGTTTATGGAATAGGCATTCTAGAGAGCATAGGAAAAGGGTCAGGTAGTATTTGGTTGAAATATTGTTGTGGGAGTGGGGAAATAAGAATAGTAGAGGAATGGAGTTGTAATTTTATTAGTACAGGAAATTCTGATTAGTAGGAATATGATGAGCTGAGTGGAATGTCCACATCCCTGTTTCTGTGAGAGTGTGTGTGTGTG
>NW_020954740.1:3071242-3077744 GCF_900497805.2 Vombatus ursinus
AGAGAGAGAGAGAGAGAGAGAGAGAGAGAGAGAGAGAGAGAGAGAGAGAGAAATGTTGGTACTCCCATTCTAGATAAATGGACTGGAAAACATGTTCTTCAGAATCATAGTTGAGATAAATCTTTCTAAAGTTTGGTTTTTTTTTAAGTAGATTGAGATTGCATAACACATCTGGAGTAACTTTTAAAGGCAAGAGAAATAGAGTATTTTTATATTTTTATCTCTTTAATTTTAGATCCATTACCTTATACCAAAAGCAAATAGTGATTATCTTGTTTACAATCATCTAATAATTAGCAGAAGAGGATTCAGTACCTCCCTCTAGCAATATGTCTCTCCAGACATAAAATGAGCAAAGCAATTAAGAAGAAAGTAGCTTGAAGGAAGGAAGATTTGCCTTATTTGACCATTCCAGATGTTTAACATTGCCTTCCAAAATGAACTAGCACTTTAATTCATAGTCCAAGTCAAACAAGAGCATTTACTGATCATTCCACCTAGTTTCAAATGTCCAGAGGGAACAATAGTCGGTGTGAGATTATCTGTCACTTACTAAGTTTCATACTGTAAAATTCTAAAAAATATAATCAGTAAAGAGCTTTTACTATAATTACTCCCATCTTGCCTCTGGCAGTCAAAAGTACATTGTATGGTGCGTGTGGATATAAACAATAACAATGTTCTATAGTTTCATATAACTGACGTGTAGAAATGATCCTAAAATAAAGAAGTGACAGCCTTTCTTGATCACATGATACTACTGAATTGAATGAAGCAGGAAAGTAGAGTGTAATTGAGTGTGAGGTCAAGAGGGGTTGTTTTCGTTCAGTTGTGTCCAACCCTTCATGACCCTGTTTGTGATTTTTTTTGCCAAAGACGCTTGATTTGCCATTTTCTTCTCCAGCTCATTTTGCAGATGAGGGAACTGAGGCAAAAAAGGTTAATTGACTTGCCCAGAATCACACCGTTAGTAAGTGTCTGAGATCAGATTTGAACTAATGGTGAAAAGTCTTCCTGACTTCAGGCCTGATGATCTATCCACTGAACTATCTGGTTGTCCCACCAGAGGCCACATCACTTCCTTTTGGGAGATATAAAATTTCTGTAGGAAATGGGAATGATTTTTCCTCTTCTTTCATTTTTGGAGTGGTGAACAGGACTTGTGATTTTGTTGGTGCAGGGCAAAGCCAGATATAGACATTTCATCTACTAAAATAGTTTGACAACTCTTCTTCAGTTTAGTCACAGAAAGTTGCTTGGGTACACAGAGAGGGAGACATTAAATGACTTATTTAGGCTAAGGTCAGAGAAAAGAACTTGATGTAAATTCTTCCTGAGTCCTAGATTGACTTTTCAGCCTCTACACCCAATTGCATTGCTACAAGCACAAATATAGGAAAATAATAGCAGTATGACAAGAATTCTGCTCTGAGAGTCAGGATATTTTGGGTTCAAATCCTACTTCTAAAACTAGTTCTATGAGTCTGAAAAGGGCTACTTACCTTTATGTTCTTCAGGACAGCTGCCAAGGATTTATTGACCTGGACAAATGGATTGTAGAGGAAATTTCTACATTGTGATCATTGAATCAAAGATCTTTAGTGTATACATGCATGCATGTATGTATATGTGTGTGTATATACATATATGTGTATACACACACACACATATATATGCCTACCTCCTTTCTATTGAACCTTTCTTCAGTAACTGCCCATGTTTAATAATTCATTCTCTAAAGAATAAAATGTAAACTTCAAGTAGTAGAAGGGGATTTGATATCTGTTGTGTTGAAAATATTCATCTTAGTCCTTGCTCCTCAGCTTTTTAATATCCACTCACCCCAATTCCAAAGGAAAAAGTGATTGAAAGACAGTGTTTATTATGACTGACTCTTTTTGACCCCATGGACCATATCACAATAATACTGTTGTTGGGAATTTCTTGACAAACATACTGGAGTGGATTGCCATTTCCTTTAGGCAACAGAGTTTAAGTAACTTGCCCAGGGTCATACAGCTAGTAAGTGTGTGATGTCAGATTTGAACTCAGGTCTTACTGACTACAGTCCAACTCCCTATCCACTGAGCCACCTACCTGCCTCTGAATCTTTCTTACTATACTGAAATTTCAGTGTTGTTCAATGCAATGCATTGGAATAAATACTAAATTTTGAGTTAAACTGGGTTTGCATCTGCTACTTATGACATATAACTTTGTCATGTCACTTGACACTCTGGGGCTGTTTTAATTTTGAGATCTTTTCCAATTCTACCAATCTATACTTCTATGCAAAGGGTTTGAGAGAAGAAGTAGTAATCCCAAATCATCTGGTCTACTCTAAAGATTTTCATCGACTCTTTCCTATTCCCATCAGCAGAAACTTTACTTTGTTGCTTCAGAAGTGAGAAGGGAAAATTTCTCTGTTGGTACATGCTGCAAAAAAAAGTTTGGGAAGTACTGAAAAATGTGAAGACAGATAGCCAAGGAGTGTTTTCTAGTCTACCTCCAGTGGGACAAAAAGTGAAAATTGGAGGAGAATCTTAAGTAGGATGGTGAAGAAAAGCATGTTTGCAAGGTTCATATATAGAAACTATATTGTTTCAATCTTTTTTTATCCTGTCTTGTAACTTTCAAATAATGATTAGCTTTGTTCACACTGACCAAGAGGAGAATAAAATATATCATGTTGATACAATTAGGCAACAGTTATGAATATATATGCATACACATATACATGTACAAAATATACACATACAGAAACACTTATATATTTATATATGTATATATGATCACATATACATTTCACTACAAATATAAGGAAATTAATTAAAAGATATTATTTTTAGAAATCATTTCATGTGCCACTTGAATGATGATTGACAGATAAACTCAAATTTACCAATAGGATAGTGTTCATTTTTGTGCACCTTGGTTCCATTCCCAGCTTTTTACAGTTTGTTATATTAATTGTGATTGTATCTGACACTGATCTAGATTAATATGGCTTCAGTGAAAAGTTTAAATATACACTGTACTACATTTAGAGAAAACGAATACTTTTCTAAAAAAAATCAAGTAAACAAACAAAACAACCTATAAGTTCTTTCTACCACATAAGAAAATAGGTATAGCTTTTTCTCCTTCTGTTTTCTTATGACTGAGGAAAATGCAATTTGCCACTTTAAGACTAAATAATATTTGTAGTCTAGAAAATTTAAATAAAATGAAAACACCTATCTGACCTCTTCCCTTCAAACTGTGTCTCTGAAAGAGAAGAAATATTGTAGATGAAAATAATGAGATGAACTTTCAAAATCTATTATGGGAATGGTATAGAATATTCTACTGGAAAAAGTAGTAAGTGTTTTTCTTTAGAAGGAACACATTACCCCACCCCATTCCCCTCCTTATACTAGATCTATGATAGCCTCTGTCGAGGGAATTCCTAGGTGAAGAAACTCTTTCTACCAGTGGAGATAGGCAACTGTTCTGTCATATGTAGCTTTAGACATTTGTAAAAGCCACTAAAAGATTTTGACTTTCCAGAGTCATGTATCAGAGTCAGCAGAATCTAGGTTATCCTGATGCCAAAACTTTCTCTTTCTTTTCTCATAAGACACAAATATGAATGTATATGTTTATGTATGTATGTATGTATGTATGTATATGTGTATTATGTGCATGTGTGTAGGAAAGTAGGTAACCTATTAAAAATTAAAGAAAAGAAAATATCTTGTCCTCCTGAAAAGAATATGATTTGTTATCTTCTCTACTCTTCTAGAGAAATAACACATAAATATGAATATACCTGCATTCTTGTCATTCCAGATAATGTAGAAGGTTATAATCTTAAATTATTTGCTTACAGCTTTCTTCTCCTTTATAATCCCACCATGAACAGCAACATCAAAGGCAATGCTAATGCCATAGAATCAGGAAAAACAAAACAAAACAATTGTTTTCTGAGAAACAGCCAAAATCAAATCCTGGCACTAGGAAAATGAAAATTACAGTTTGTTAAACATGAGTCTCAAAATGTATTTCTATCCCAATTTTAGACCTATGGTGCAAACTTGGAAATTGGATCTGTTTCTTGAAAGAAGCAGTTGGTTGTGGAGGGAGCCAAAGATGCAATTTTGTAGCCAGTAAAGTCTTGCATTATTCATAAGGATAGGACTTTTATTTTTTGAGATAAATCAGCTACCAACCTACCGAAGTGAATTAAACTGGTCAACAAAAATATGGACAGTAAGGTTTTAGAAGAATAAGCAAGGGAACCTGAACAGGCCTTTTCTTGATGGGGAAGGGGGGAGTTGTCATTCTGTATAATTCTTGATTTTATGAAAACATATGAAAGTAGGAACCAGAATCCTCCATGTAGTAAGAAGTTATAAATATTAGTTCAATAAATTTTTGCTCAATGAACGCTGCCAAGTGAAAGCATCTCTTTCTGAAATGAATACTGAAGAATGTCATTCATGAATGGGTAAGCTGGCTACATTATAAATTTAGCAATATCCCAAATTCTTTTCCAGACATGGTAGTAAAGCCCAAGGCACTTGTCTATATAGTTTAAGAGAAATTCAATAAATATTTATGATTCACTGACATTTAGCTTTAATACATCATTTTGATGAGGTCTCTGATACTTGAGAATATTATATTATTTTGAAAATCTTTTAAACTTTTATATTTAAAATCAGTAACTGCTGTTTGTCATCTCTAAGTATTAAATAATCTCTAAAGCTCTATATTTACATTGATATACAAGAAATTGACATTTTTAATAGGTCATGCAAGTGGACATTTTGGATATTAGGTAGTTTCTTGCACTTATCTTCTTGCAAACTATACATGTGTGATAATAAATAATGAGCCAGTGGGATAAGTGTCATTATCCACTCTGTGACTATGTAGGGAATACATACATTAAAAAAAGCTAGTTTTCTCTGTAAAAGTGAATATTAATTTTGTGAATAAAGTGTTATGAAAGAATCTAGATGATTCAGTCTAGGAACAAGAAATTTTGGGTCAGATTAAAAAAAGGTAAGCAATAGTGGGTTATGTTAGAGGAACAGCTAGAAGGACAATTTGGGCTAAAGCATTCATAAAGGAGAATGATGACTAATAATATTGGAAAGGTAGTCTAAGTTGTGAAGTGTTTAAAATGCCAAGCACAAGAATTTCTACTTGATCCCACATAACAAGAATCCACTGAAGAAAACGTTCAGTGTCAAGATGGCATAGTGAAGAAGGAACCTGATGAAGCCCTCCCAAATCTCCCTCCAAACAACTAGAAAACCACCTTAGTACTGATCTAAGTGCAAGAAAACAGCTTACCAACCTGGCAGGAAAGTTCTGTCTCACTAGAACTGGAGAGGAGAGAGGTCCAAGAGCCACAGCAGTCAGCCAGCCTCACAGAAGGGGGCCTACAGCAAGGCTCCAGCCTGGGTCAATTCACCAATAAGGCCTTCTACACTGCAAACTATCACTCCCCTACTAAGTGAGAAATCTGTGTAGCACAGCCAGGCCCCACCCCAGTGACCTTACCACCAACCCAAGCCACTAGCAAAGTCTTGACCCCATTGATAACCAAAAGTGAAGCCCCACCATGGGGCCTATCAGCAGAGAGACCCTGTTTGCATAGCAACCTGGCAACAAAGCCCCACAGGCCAACAGTTAAACCCTAGAACAAGAGGAGGCCAGCAAGGAGGCCCTACTCTTCCAGAAGTCAGAAGTACAAGTCAGTGCAAGTCAGAAGAGAAGCTTATCATCTAGACAAAGCAAGCAGCTAAGCCCTGAAGCCCAGTGAAAGCCATCAGTAAGACCCAGAGCCCCAGCACAAAAAACTTGGGACAGTGTAGAACCAGAGTCCAACTCTCATATAAAACCATCAACCCCCCCAAAAAAAGGGCAGAGAATAAATGAGCAAAAAATAAAAAAAAAGAACTTGATTATAGAAAGTAACTATGTTGATAGGGAGGATCAAGGCAAAAACTTAGAAGAGATCAATAGTGTCAAAATGACTATGTGTGAAGCCTCAAAGAAAAATGTAATTTGTTCTCAGTCCCAAAAAGAATTCCTGGAAGATCTTGAAAAGGATTTTAAAAAGCAAACTATAGAAATAGAAGAAAAATTGGGAATAGAAATGAGAATAATGCAACAGAATCCCAAATATATGAGTCAATAGCATGGAAAAAGACAGGCAAAAAATGTACCAAAAAAAAATAACTCACGAAAAAAATAAAACTGACCATATGAAAAAGGAGATACAAATGCTCACTGAAGAAAATAAGTACTTAAAATTAGAATTGAACAAGTGGAAACTAATGACTCTATAAAGATATAATAAAACAAAATTTTAAAAGTAAAAAAAAAAATAAAATGTGAAATTTCTCATTAGAAAAAAACAACTGACCTAGAAAATAGATCCAGGAGAGAAAATATAAGAATTATTGGAAAACCTGAAAGCCATAATAAAGAAGGAGGAGAAGGAGGA
>NW_020954740.1:3077824-3100747 GCF_900497805.2 Vombatus ursinus
GAAAGAAAGAAAGAAAGAAAGAAAGAAAGGAGGGAGGGAGGGAGGGAGGAAGGAAGGAAGGGAGGGAGGGAGGAAGGAAGTCTGAAAAATATTTTCAACAAATTATCAAAGAAAATTGTCCTGCTGTATTAGAATTAGAGGGTAAAATAGAAACTGAAAAAAATCCACCAATCACCACCTGAAAGTGGTTCCAAAAAGAAAACTCCCAAGAACATCACAGCCAAATTCCAGTGTTCACAGATCAACGAAAAAGTATTGCAAGAAGCCAACAAGAAAAAAAAATTCAAATGTGGAGCTAAAGGATTAAACAGGATTTGGCAGCTTCACACTAAATAACCAGAGGGCTTGTGATATGATATATAAGAAGGCAAAGGAGTTAGGATTACAACCAAGAATAACCTGCCCAGAAAAATTGAATATAATCTTTCAGGGAAAAAAACGTGGACATTTAATGAAACAGAGGAAAAGCAAGAAAATAAGGAAAATGAAAACAAATATGCTTCAATCTATATTCAGAATTAACCATTTTTCTGTTTGAGAGAGCCTGATAGAACATATTATCTCTATATCTTTCAGATGACTAAACCAGGTTGAGGGTTACAGACAGGACTCAAATCAATTGGTGAGTTAGTGGGATATCTACCCCAAGCATGTGAAGACTTCATATGGTGCAATAGGCAGGTGAAAACAATTTGTTCCATGGGCCATGAAGGTGGCTGAAGCAGGAGCTATGTAATATTTATAGCTTGGTCAGACTTTGAACACACCAAGGTCATCTCCTGTATCCTGGACCACCACCAGTCATCTTGACTTCTGTCTTGCCACTGGATTTCAATGATCCTGAAAGAGAGTGAGGGTGACAAGTTTGTTCAACTCTGCCTCACTTAAATCCAATTCACATGCAATTCAAGACATCACCCTGTAATGTCATTGATCTTCAAAAATGAAGGATAAATGACAACAACAACAACAACACACACACACATACACAGTTTCAATTTAATAAGTGTCCTCAATCCAGATTAGTAATCACAAATTAAATTTGTTCAATATTTCTCATGTAACAGAACTGATGTGAGGATTGGAATCATTTTGTTAAATTGATTGAAAATGTGAAAAACCATATTATTTCATTCCTGTTTCTTTAAGCACTCCACTGTTAGTTAGTAGCTAGCGTAATAATGCTCAATGATTTCTCAAATACATTTTATTGCCAAAGAACAGCATAAAATTACTTAAAGAGTTCATTTCTTCCTTTGTTTCAATGTTAGCAATGAATAATTTTTTTGATCTCATGGTATTTAGTATTTGTAGCCCTTTTATTCAAACTCCTCGTGACTCCTGTGGTGTCTACAAAAATTAATGCATGATTTTGACTATAGCGGCATTTTCACTCTTGGATAAAGCAGATTTTTGCTGCACATAAATGGCTACTGTATTTTTACAAAGAATTCTTTTATTTCAATCAGTTATTGGGTAGGTATGAGATAATGGTACCATAGATAGGGTTCTGGATCTTGAGTCAGAACACGTGGGTTTGAATCCTTCTGCCACTTAAAACTGTGTGATCTGCATGATATGATCAAAAATCAATTTATTTGCTTGTAAAAAACATAAGTTGTATTGTATGACCTGCAATGCCACTTCTAGGTCTGATCCTGTGTTAATGGTAAGAGTCCCCAGATGTCAATGGGCTGTTTATTCTGTATTTTCTTTATGATGGAGTGCCCTCATTACACACTACCAAGAAATGCAATCCCCTCTATCTTACCTTTTCCACCAGTAATGATTCCCTCTTCCTCTTGAATGGAGCTGGTTATTTTCACCTCAGCTGAAAACTAGAAAATTCTTTGACCATTTTAAAAATCCCATGAGTTCATGTTTGTCTTTTAAAATTTTTAGTGTACAAATAATTATATACCACACCTTTCTTTGGCCCTGAAAGTTAAATGGTGGCTTATTAGGATGTACCTAGGGGGAAAATGAAGCAAAAATATATGAGGTAATAAAGTTGTCAAAGGGAATAAATACCTAGATGGTCTTTAAGTATTTTAATCAGGGTTTGAGCCAAGGAAGGAATTCACACTCACTTCTAAATTGGTCAGTGTTCTTTATTGATAAGGATTCATTCTAAATGTGTAGATGGTCTTTTGGTGTATAGTGACCTCCAGTTCTTAGTATTATTGAATACTAAGGTATTTCAAGGTAAATCTTCTGACTTTTTGGTCAGAATCAGTAAAAAGCTCAGTGGGACTTTGTGTTACAGTTCTCAGCAGTGTTGGAGCTTTTTCTAGAATATGCCTTTTGAATATTTTATTCTTTCTTTGTTGAAGCTCATTTGCTGTTATCCAAGTTGATGTGGTGTAAAAATCTGATAGAACCAATCTCCTCACTTGGACCTGTATGCTAGACTTCCAGAATTCATCCTCCCATTAATATGAACTTAGTCACCTTCTGCTGCCTTTGGGCTGAGAAGTATTTAGTAAATTCAAACTGACCTATACCACTATAGCAAGATTTCCCAAGAACATTGTAGGCTGCACTTTATACACTGAAGAGCCATCCAAATAGACACACCTTCCCTGATTATTTATGCCTTTGCCCTCCCACTCTGCTACCCACATTAATGCCTTGTGTTAATAAAAGTGATCTAATTCAGTAATTATACTTATGCCACTTAAAAGATGATTTGTAAATAATTTTCTAATGTTAAGGTTCTTCACGTTCTTGATAGCTTTCCATTTTTGCAAACTTCCATTCACCTAGGGTCATCTTTCTTTTAAATATTAAAGTCTCGCCCTCGGCCTCTGTTCTCTGAGCCCGGCGGAGGAAGCCCCACCCAGAAACTCAACATGTCTATTTGCAAGATCCAGGCAAGAGAGATCTTTGACTATCATGGAAACCCCACTGTTGAAGTTGATCTCTATATTGAAAAAAGTCTCTTCCAAGCTGTTGTGCCCAGTGGTGATTCTACCAGTATCCATGAAGACTTGGAGCTCCAAGACAATGATAAGACTTCCTACATGGGGAAAGGTGTCTCAAAAGTGTTTGAGCACATCAATAAAACTATTGCCCTGACCATTGTTAGCAAGAAACTGAATGTTGTGGAGCAGGAGAAGATAGACAAATTGATGATAGATGGACGGCACTGAGAATAAATCTAAATTTGGTGCAAAGGCCAAATTGGGAGTGTCTCTTGCTATTTGTAAGGCTGGAGCTGCTGAGAAAGGTGTCTTCCTGTTCCACCATATAGCTGACTTTGCAGGCAATGATGAAGTCATCCTGCCTGTTCCAGCCTTCAACAGAATCAACAGTGGCTCCCATGCTGGTACCAAGCTGGCAATGCAGGAGTTCATGATCTTCCCTGTTGGAGCAGCAAATTTTAAGGAGGCCACGCACATTGGAGCTGAGGTCTACCACAACCTGAAGAGTGTGACTAAGCAGAAATATGGACAGGATGCCACCAATGTCAGGGATGAGAATGGCTTTGCTCCTAAAATTCTGGAGAATAAGGAAACTCTGGAGCTGCTAAAGAATGCTATTGGTAAGGCTGGCTATACTGATAAGGTCATAATTGGCATGGATGTTGCTGCCTCAGAATTCTTCCAATCTGGGAAATATGACTTAGACTTGAAGTCTCCTGATGATTCCAGCAGATACATCTCCCCTTCTGAGCTGGGGGACATCTACAAGAGCTTCATCAAGGACTATCCAGTGGTGTCTATTGAAGATCCCTTTGACCAGGATAATTGGGAAGCTTGGAAGAATTTCACTGCTACTTTGGGCACCCAGGTGGTAGGGGACGATCTCACAGTGACTGGTCCCAAGCACATTGAAAAGGCTGTGAGTGAGAAAGCCTGCAACTGCCTCCTACTCAAAGTGAACCAGATTGGCTCTGTGACTGAATCTCTCCAGGCATGCAAGCTGGCCCAGTCCAATGGGTGGTGAGTAATGGTTTCCCATCATTCTGGGGAGACTGAAGACACCTTCATTGAAGACCTGGTGGTGGTCTCTACATTGGGCAGATCAAAACTAGTGGCCCCTGCTGATCTGAGCATCTGGTCAAGTATAACCAGCCTCTCAGAATTGAGGAAGAGATGGACAGCAAGGCTAAATTTGCTGAAAGGAACTTCAGAAACCCTTGGGCAAAGTAAGCTCTGTGGCCAGGAAGCCTCAGAGCTCACAGGTGCCAGTCACCCCCGTAGATGTCTGCTCCTGTCCCAAGAATGAGCAGCACCAAATACTAGACCAGTTTTGTTTTGGGGGCAGGGGCCTCAGTTGCTTAACTTCCCTCTACCCTCCACAGAACTCTTACCAGAAACTACCTGATCATCTGGCACTCTGTCAGCAAACCCTGATCATCTTGTGACTAGGATAGAATGACCTGTTCTCACCCCCCAACCCCAGTGTTGATGTGTGGAGCCATGTGCTTGTTATGCAGTGATTCAACCCCAATGAGCCCACAGGCCAGATCTCTAGTGGCTTCTATGTGCAGAATAAAAGTATAATATCACTAATGTAATATAATGACCCACTGGAAAAAAATTAAAAAAACATTAAAGTCTTTTTGTTTATCCTTATCTAATTATCACACTTTATCTTATTCACATCTATTTCCATTAGAAGAATATTTTAAATCATAATTTTCAACAAAATGAAATAGGTTTCAGTTCTGGCTACCATCCTCTTTCAAAGCTTGTAAACTTCTTGCCAAGAATTAGCTGTGGAGAACCATAAAGAAACAATCTGCCAAAAGTCAAAATGACTTAGTCTCATAAGAACAATCAAGTATAGTGAATAAAAGAACTAATGAAATCTTCCAAATTATTTGGCCATATCTTATATGAAATCAGTACTTTGAATATAATTTTCTCTTTTTTCAATAATCTAGGTTGGTTATTTGAGTTCATTAGACTATGGTGCTAATGGGGCCAAGGTTATTGGTTTATTCCCCATATGTGTTAGCTCCATGCAGAGAAAAATCTGTGTTATTTTGCCAGAGATGGAACCCATAACCCCCCACCAGATGTCTCACTAATGTATTCAACTGACCCCAAGAAGAATTAGGTAAGAGACTGTGAATAACCTACCATCAAGTAGAATCTACCTCCAAGGGCTCCCTAGGTAAAATTTTGAAATAAGTGAAAATTGCTTTTAATTAACCATAGCTTCATTTCCTATAGCAACATTTTCCTTATCTTTAAATGCTCCCTCTCTCCTATAGGCATCTAATACTCTCTTACTGCTCCTATCTGATATCTGATATTTCCTCATAGGAAAAAATATGATTAATGTTAAGGATTTGCTAAACTAGAAGAAGTCACATTTATGTATATGTATATATATATATATACATATTTATATATATACTATATATATGCACATACACACATATATACACATATATACATATACATAAACATATATGTGGGAAAAAAACAATGTTTGATCTAGAAGAATACATGCTAATGTGGAATTTCAGATGACAGTGCCTTTTTCTTCTTGTTTTTATGCAGGGCAGGGAGGTTTCTTAACAGAATTGACATTGAGTATGGAGGAAGTAAGCCCTTTTCTTTTACTACTATTGTAAAACACTTCAGAATACTTCCTCTTTCAGTTTATCACTATATAATACAACCAAAGAGCATAAATTTACGGTTGGGAAGCAGCTCAGAGGCCACCTAATTGAACCCCTTCAGATGAAGATGAGGATGAAGAAATTGATGCTTAGAAAAGTTACATGAATTGCCCAAGGCCACAGTTATTAAGTGCAAGAATAAGTAAGTCAAAAAATATTAATAAGTGCCTCCTATGTCCCAGGCACTGTGTTATGTGTTGGGGATTTGAAGAAAGGCAAAAACACACGCACAGACACACACAAACAAAAACCAAAACCAGTCTCTACTTTCAAGAAGCTCATGATCTAAAGTCACAATGACTTTTTGCAAACATCTACAAACAAGAATAAAGAACACATGTACAGGATAAAGAGAAAATAGTATGCTTCAATCAGTATTCACACTCCATAGTTCTTGCTCTAGATATGGATAGCATTTTCCATCATGAGTCTTTTGTAATTGTCTTAGATCTTTGTATTGATGGAAAAAGCTGTCTATCAAAGTTGGTCATTGAACAATGTTGCTGTTGCTATTTAAAATGTTCTCCTGGCTCTGCTCGCTTGAATCAGCATCAGTTCATGTAAGTCTTCCTAGGTTTTTCTGAAATCTGCTTACTCATCATTCCTTATGGAACAATAGTATTCCATTACATTTATATACCACAACTTGTTCAGCCATTCCCCAATTGATTGGCATTACCTCAATTTCTAATTCATTGCCACCACAAAAAGAGAAGCTAAGTAACTTTAAAATTAGATGATGTTCCATGACATGCTTTGGGCAGTAATTCTGGGACTTGGCACTAACCATTGGCTAAAGTATGTATGTTACTGAGATCTGTATTTCTAATGCATACCATCCTTTAACTAGTGGGCAAGTAGAGAAGAGCAGTGGATCCATTAGTCCATAATTCACTATCTAGGTGATTTTTTAACATTAAACATGACTGCTGCATTGTTTTAAATAATCATATCCATAGATCTACTCAAAATATATTGTTTTGCTCTATCTAGGTTCCATATTCTCTTTTTACCATGTCTCAAATCCCATACCAGCTGATAACTAGAGTAGTATTCCAGCAATTCAAGCAATCTTGATTTTATCTCTGTAGTTATTTTCTCCAAAAATATAGATTGAAGGTTATGTCTTCCCATACTGGGGAAATGATGTATATTCTGCCATAAATTCACCCCAGTTAGTATCCAACTAACATATGATCATAGACTGACAACTGGAAGAAGCATCAAAAGTCATCTAGTCCACTCCCACCTATTTTATATGCTTACTGTCCTCCTCAGTTCATCTTAATATTATGTCATTATGCCAGGCCTATCAGTTTTTCATATATTCCTCTTTTTGTACTGCTTTTATTGTATAATTCCTAATTTATGCTGCCCTGGAGATTACCCAAATTTATCACACGATTCTCCATTACACTTTGTTGATCTATACTTTGAATACTTTGGATTTGTGATACTCTATAATACACAGGCATCAACATCACTGGAAGGATATGAGTTATGAAAAGTTGGGAGTTTTACTTTTCAAGAAGTATGGTATTAGTCAAATATGGTATGGATCAACCCAGTTTGGCAATGGAAGGCTTTGAAAAGTTGATTGCTCCATTATCTTGACAAAAAAAAAGAATTGGGATTGATAAGATTGCATCAATCTGACCTTGTTTTCTCTTTCCTTTACACATTTACTTAACCAAATAGGAAAATTATATGCTGAGTTCCAGAATACATTATACCACTTTCCTCCAATTTTCACAATAAAGGGCTATCAAATACTATAGATAAATCCACTATATATAAGTAGTTTTTAAATATATGCATATTTTATTAATCATATACTTGAATCTAAATCAAAAGAAATATTTTTAATCCATTGAGAGAAGTTATTGTAATAAACAGCAAAAAAACTCTTAGTGCTAAATCATATGAATTAAAAATTTTCCCCAAGAAGGAGCTGCACAGTTATAATAATAACTATAAAATAGAATTAAGCTTGTAAATCCAAATTTTTGCAGTAATTTTATAAGATTATTCATCTGAATTAAAAAAGAAAAGTTGCTGAAGTACCACCTATCAGATTAGCTAATATGACAAAAAAGGAAAGTGACAATTATTGGAGAAGATAAGGGAAAATTGGAATACTAATACATTGTTGGTGGATTTGTGAACTGATCCAACCATTCTGGAGAGTTATTTGGAACTATGCTCAAAGGGCAATCAAACTGTGCATATCCTTGGTCCAGTAATACCACTACTAAATCTGTATCCCAAAGAGATTATAAGAAAGCGGAAAAGGACCCACATGTACTAAAATATAGCAGCTCTCTTTGTAGTGGCAAAGAATTGGAAATTGAGGGGATGCCCATCAATTGGAGAATGGCTAAACAAGTTATGGTATATGAATATAGTGGGATACTACTGTGCTATAAGAAAAGATGAGCAAGTGGATTTCAGAAAAACCTGGAAAGATGTATATGAGGTGATGCTGAGTGAAGTGAATAGAACCAGGAGAACATTGTACACAGTAACAGCAAAATTGAGTGATGACCAATTTTAATAGACTTCGCTAC
Organism: Vombatus ursinus; assembly: GCF_900497805.2. Taxonomy (NCBI): domain Eukaryota; kingdom Metazoa; phylum Chordata; class Mammalia; order Diprotodontia; family Vombatidae; genus Vombatus; species Vombatus ursinus. The sequence continues at coordinate 3,086,030 of NW_020954740.1, forward strand.
TTTCAGCAATACAATGATCTAAGACAATTCCAAAAGATTCATTATCAAAAATGTTATCCATATCCAGAGAAAGAACTTTGGAATGTGAATGCAAATAGAATCATACTATTTTCTCTTTTTTTTCCTTCTTGTGGTTTTTCCCTTTTGTTTGATTCTTCTTTCACAATATGTGGAAATATGTTTAATGTGATTGTACATATATAACCTATATCAGATTTCTTGGTTTCTTGGAGAGAGAAGACAGGAGGGAGGGAGAAAAACATTTGGAAATCAAAATCTTATAGAACTTAATGGTGAAAAATAAATGAATAAATTGCAAAAAAGTGTTGTTTTAATATACCTTCTTTGTTCAGACAAAAATCAAAACAAAACAAACACAAAAACTTCTGCCTTAATGTTGCATCTCAATTTATTACATTAACTTGTTCAGATAATTTTTATTTGTTTTATTTTATTTTTGAATTCAATCTCATCAATTCTATACTAAAAGGTGGATTATTTTAAAATTGGTTTATATCATATGCTACAACAGGTAAATGAACTATCTAGCAGTGGAAGTGTGTAGATAAGTGGTCTAAAATAAAAGAGAAAATTAAAAGAATAGGTGCCAAAAGGGTATCTAATTATCATGAGAATAAATGGTTAAATTAGTTGAAACTTCACTTGCAACCTAAACTTTTGTTTACAAGCTCCTGAGTCTCTCATGACTCATTCTCACATTCTTACAACTATGTACATATTATATGTCAGTATTTCCGAATAACATTATAATCTATTCTAATGAATAATTATGAATAAATGGAATAATTAAAATGAATCCTCCAAGTAATCTAATATTTTAATGACAAATTATGGAGATAATCTCAAGACAAAAAGAGAGACTCAGAAATAATGAGCTTTGAGATCATGTCGTAGCAATGTAGTCTTATGTAGCTACCTTGTAAGTTTAGCTGTCCAGTGGCTAGAGTTAATGAGTCCTCTGACACTTTGAAGTCTTCATAGAAAGTAGCAGAGTCCTTCTAGTTCAACCTATCCAAAATAGAATTAACTGCACCACTTTCTTGACCTTTACCACTTCCATCAAGACCATCATTGTCCTTCCAAATACTCAGGTTTGTAACCTTGGAATAATCGATTCCTTACTCCCTCTCACTCTACATGTCCAAAAACCATTAATTTAATTTTGTCAATTTTACCTCCACAACATCTCTTGCAACCATAAATACCTTTCTCTTTATTCACATAGTTATCATCCTAGGTCAAGCTCTCAATCTTTTCACTTAATCAATTATTATAGCCTCAAACTTCTTCCCATCCTAAATACAGCTATTGAAGCAATAATCCTGAACCACAAACCTAACCATGCCACCCCCCTGCTTAATGACCTCTAGTTCCCTGTAACCTCTAGGATAAAACATGAACTCCTCAGTTTAGCTTTGAAGTCTCTTCATAGCCTGTCTCTAATTTATGTTTCTGACCTCATTTTACATTACCCAAACTATAGAATGTAGCCAAACTATAATCCTTCACATTCTTTACACTTGAAATTCTGTTTCTAGTTTTTTTTTTTCTTTTGCATAGACTATTCTCTGCATTTATAAATCAATCTCTCCTTTTCTCCATGGCTTAGCCTGCCCAGTTTCCTTTTGTAACACCCTGTCCCAAGGCCCATTGTTATGGGACTCTCTTCTTATTCTTATTGGTGGAGATGAAGGACCTCCCCTGTGTGAAAGGTGGAGTAGAGTTGGCAGAGGTTAGAATTCAGTTATCAGCTAATCCCATTTTGAGGAATCATCATTCAAGTGTTCTTGACTTTCACCTTTGAGAGAAAAGATGGAAAAGGCCAACCCCTCTTCAGGTTGATGAAGGAAAAGACTAAGAATATATGAAAAGAGTGGGTAGTCTATGTCATGTCTCTATTCCAAGTTTGTTACTCTAGAAATTTTGGGGAGTATCCACTTGAATGAGATCCAGGACACTTTTTTCCTTGATTGACCTGAGTTATCTCTCTCCCAATGGAAGAGCTCCTTCATTCCCCATTTCTGGTATATATTATGCAATGTATACTTTATCTGATTTCTGTTTTGTTGTGATTTGTGCAAATGGGTTTCTTTTTTATTTGCTATGTGTGTTCATATGTTATTAGTAGGGAAAGGGTCAAGCCTTGGGTAGAGGTCCAGTTCCCCTTAAAATGACAAAGTGATCAAAAGTTAGTTCAAACCCAATCATATCACCTACATAAGCAGTATTAAAGGGAGGTAGATATACTTCTAGCTAGCTACTCACTTTCCCTTAGGAAAGCAAAGTGGTAACCTCTGGACCCAAACTTCCTCTCCTGGTAGGAATGAAATTTTCTCTTGGAGAACAGTTGGGTAAGAAGAGTCTAGGAATGTCTATTCTGCCTCCCTTCATGCCATGCACAATGACAGGCCTGAGTTAAATGTGAAGTCTCGTTATACATGCAGTGCCTGATCTCTCTACTGCTACTCATCAAAGTTCAACTCAAACACAACCTCAAACATGCGGCTTTTCCTGATACCCCCACTCCTAGTGACTCTATAGTCCCTCAAAAAACAAAATAAAATTATCATGTTTTTACTTCATAGATTCACATGATCACAAATGCAGAGCTTAAAAAGATAATAAAGGCTATGGCAAACTTCCTAATTTTACATGAGGATACTGATGCCAAAAAAGTTTAACTGATTTGTCCTGTTGTTGTTTGTTGTTGTTTGACTTTCATTCTCAAAGAGGACCATGACATCAGGAAGGTGATGTTATGACTTGAAAGTGAATTAGATTTAAGTGAGTCAGGGCTGTTCAAAATCACTAGCCTCACCCTGTCCTATGGATACATTTGAGTCCAGTGCCAAGATATAGATCAGGATGACTGGAGATGGCAAGGATGCAGTGGGAGACCTTGATCTTTTTAAGCTGAGGTCTTTCCCAGGTCTCAGTTTGTCTGAATCAATGCCCATTCAGTGATTAAGGGTTGGTAAGAAATAAGGCAAAATATGACACCTTTTACCCAAGGTCACACAGGTAGCAAACAAAATGGCTAGGAATTAACTGAGGTCTCCTGATTCACAACCTAGTATTCTTTTCATTGTATCACATATATGTGTATGTATTCTTTTCCACAGTAAAATGTAAGCTTCTTCAGGGTTAGCACTGATTCATGTTTGTCTTTGTTATCTCTAATGCAGTCTCTGATGCATAGCATATACTTAATGATTATTATTTGATTGGTGGATGGATGGATAGTTGGGTAGATGGATCAATCTTTTTGATGAGATTTATGATTTTCCTAGATGTCCTTGGAGGCCTCCTCCTCTACCAAGTCTTTGATTTTATGTTTGATTCTAAAGTCTTACCCTGCCATTTCATAATGTCTTAGATATGTCATTAGTTTCTCACATGTTCTTCCAGTGGAGTGCAAGGTCTAGAAGTTCCTGCAGTGATATAAACAGACTTAACATATGGTACTGTCAAAGCAATATATGCCTGTTTATTAAAGATTAGCCCAGTCATGGTTGGAGACACTTTCTGTTAGATTGTCTATAAGATGACGAAATTTGTATCCACAGCCATTGACACACGTGTACTGAAGTACAGAATAATTTTGTCCACTTTAGTAAAAAGACCATTCATACTGATAAAATCATAAACTTCTGAAGCATGGAAGAAAGAAATGAAGTTTAGAGTAAGGTTTTAATATAAATCCAAATACTATAATTTTTTAAAGTAACATACAAATCACAGACTCACCATCTATAAAATTTGAAAACAAATTTGTTCTAATTCTTTCATAGTTGTGATAGAGAAAAAATGAAATAATATGTGTGAAAAATTGCTTCTACAAATGTAAACCACTAATGTTTTAATGTTTTCTTGGTAAAACAAAACTGTCACCTCAGGAATCTTTGCTTTTTTTTTAATCTGGGGCATGAAGAATATTTCAGATACAAGAGGTAAAAAATGAAATGTTGCTCTAACTCAGTATCTGAGTAATTTATTTATAGACTATCATGTTTTTTTTAAATTTTGACCCTTGCAGGGAGACCAAGCATACTATCAGTAAAAAACGGAGAGTAGTTGTTATGTTATCACTCTGGGCAGCCTACTATGAAATATTCAGAAAGTTTAAATTGAAGATTTCCACATACATACCGTTCTTCTTTAACTTGATTTGAATTTTTATCCTGTGCCCAAATCAACAGTAGGTTGCTGCTAAATATTGAGGTATACCTCCTATCAGGGGAAGTGATACTTATCACACAGCTCTTGTAATGGTTAAAGGATCTTACAGTTTAGGGCTGGAAGAGGGCTTAGAAATCATCTCATACAACATACTTATCTTAAAGCTGATGAAACAGAGACACAAAATGGGTTGCCCAATTTCACAAAGCTAGAAAGTAGCAGAGCTGTGATTTGAAATCAAATTCTCTAAATTCCAGATCCAATGTCATTTTTACTATACTTTCTTGCTTGTCTCATGTAAACTGATTGCTCTTTAATACTGTTAAAAATCTGGTGAATGTCTATAGTCTCTGCCTGCCCCTGGTTAATACCTGTTCCTTCATAAAAACAAATGCAAATATCCAAATATCTTATAAGCCAAACAAACAAGTCAATAATCCTGTTTCTTCTTTCAGAAAATATTCTAGCACTTACAAACCTTCATACACATAGGGCTTTTATTTTTTTTATTCCTATTATCTCAAGCAATGTTGTGATGGTTTGAGTCAGATTGGAATGATCTGAATATACTTCAATTCTAAAACTGCTTTAATTATGAAAAGAAATAAAATTTAAAATGCAGGCCATTGTTAATTGGGATTGTTATGATTAATCATTCCCTGTCATCTTATTTCCTATTGATGCTATTTTTGGGGGGAATCCTGATCGATCATGAAAAAAAGTCATTATTTTCTAACTCTAAGAAGAAGCACCAGTTAAATAAAAGTTAAGGGGTGGAAGAAGCAACTTCTTGTAGCTTTTTTCTATTTTTTTGAATTAGGAAGATTAGTGTAATGGAGTGTTTTAATTAGGCTTTGGGAACTTGGGTTCTAGGTGTTATTACCAAGTGTTCTGAACCTCAGTTTGCTTTTCTGTCAGAGACAGATGACAATGTCGCATCACCTATGCCATAGAACTATTGTGATCAAACTAGTGTATAAACCTAAAGAGCTACTTAAATATGAGTGTTATTATAATAATCAAACATATTTTAAGGTGTCATTTGCTCACTAATAGATGATCAAAGGATATGAAAAGTAGTTATCAAAAGAACAGTAATCTATCAAGAACCACATTTTTAAAATGCTCCAAATTACTAATAATAAGAGAAATGCAAATTAAAACAACTTTGAAGCAAAATCTGACATCCACTATATTAGCAAAGATAACAGAAAAAGAAGAAATGGCACTTATTGTAGGAACTCTGGGAGTACAGTCATATTAATCTGTTATTAGTGGAGGTATGAAGTGGTCTAACCAATTTGGAAAGCAATTCCAAACCATGTATGAAAGGTCACTAATCTCTTCATACCCCTATAACTAAAAATACTACTACTAAATTTATGATGAAAAAAGTGTAGAGGGAAAAGACCCAAATGCACAAAAATATTAATGGTTGTACTTTTGTTGTTTTTGTTGTTGTTGTTGCAAAGAACTAGAAGCAAAGAACTGGTTGTCCATCAACTTGATGATGGCTGAAAAAATATAATACATTAGTCCACTAGAATATTGTTTCATGAAAAGTAATGAAAAGGATGTCAAAGAAATCTAGGAATATTTGTCTTAATTCTTGCAGAGTGAAGAGATCAGATATAGTAGCATAATTTATACCAAGAAAACAACTGCAAAAGACTATAGAACTATGATCAATGCAATACCCAATCAGTACTCCAGAAGACTTATGATGGATCATCTTCTCATTTCATGAGAAAACACATTGACAGACCCTTGATAGGCTAGATGTGCAAAATGAGAACTACATTTTTATATGGTGTCAATGTGTAGTTTTGATTTTCATGACTATGTTTGTTGTGACACAAAAGAACTTTTGTACTGTTATTTTCTAATGAGAGAGAGCAGGAACAGTGGGAAGGAGAAGTGACAATAATAATAAAAACAAAAGGAAGGTAAGAGTTTAGATGAATCATTAAAAAATAAAAAAAGGAAAGAAGGAAATTCAGAAAATGTCAGAAAAACAGAGCTCTGATGAACTACCCTGTTAAATTTGAAATATACAGCATTTAAAAGTGTATATAGTATAGATTCATAGCTTCATATCCTCCCCTCTTTTTTCTGTTCTTTGTATGGGGAGATGTCCATGTTCTTTCATGTCAAATTCATAATAATAAAAAGAAAATAAAACCCTAAAATATAACCAACCCAAGGAACCATCTCAGATTCATCAAGAGGAGGTCATGCCAGACTAATTTAATTTTATTTAAAATATTTAATAAGGTTACTAAACTGGAGGACCAAGGGAATGATGTAGATAATGCTTATATAAATTTTAGGAAAACATTTAAAAATATCATGTTAGTTTCATGGGGAAGATGTAAAGATATGATCTAGATGATAATAATACACTTATTAGAAACTGTTGACTGGTTAAATAATGGTTCGCCCCAAAATGAATTTATCAGTGTTTAATATCAACTTGTCTCCAGAATAGTGTTCCAGGAATTGGTATTTGGTGCTTTGCTTACTAATTACTTAAATAAATGGATAAAAAGCATGGTTAGCAGATCTTTAAGTGACAGAAAACAAAGAAGGATATCTAACATAGAGCTCTTGAGGTTTTAGGGGTCAATAGCCTTCAATGTCTAGCTAGAATGACCTGTACTATATGCCACACATTCTTATTTTTGCCCCACCCTAGGACTGAGAGAAACAATTGCCAGGCCTTCCTATAATTACTCCCCCATAGTCTTACCTCCTTGCCAGTGGGCTGGAGGCTGGAGATAGAAGTCAGAAAGACTCCAGGGTTTTTGGCTTATGCTGAAGGTGGTCCAAAGTAGCCCAGGTTCCCAGGATGATTATATGTAAAACTAAGTGGCTTATAAAAAAAATCCGTCCTGGTATTGTTGTTATTGTTGGTGTTCATCTTTCATTTTTGAAAAGGACAAATGACATTACAGGGGATGTCTTGACTCATTCATAATTGGGATTTAAGTGAATAAGTAAGCCTCACTCTCTCTTCCAGAGTGATTGAAGTCCAATGGCAAGACAACAGTCAGGACTATTGGTGATGGCCTAGGATGAAGTGGATGACCTGTGTTTCCTTCATGTCTGACCCAACTTTAAGCTCTCCACAGCACCTACTCTAGTTTTCTTAATGGCCATCCTGGTACAATTGTAGTTCAAAGAAGTTGTGGATAGAAGTCGGGTCTGGGGCCTTCTCCAAATCCAGATAAGATCCTCCCTGGCCTCACCCCACTTGCCCTTCCTTCCCACAGCTGACCTCCTGGCTTCTTCTAGGTTCCCCAACCCATATGACCATCTTTGGAGCTATTCCCTAGGTCTTAGGCATACCTAATTTTCCAAGAATTAAATAGGATAAGTATATTAAGTGGAGAGAAATTGAGAACTCTCATTTATTAAGGAGAATGCTGATGTAGATGCATCATTAATGAGGTGCTCTGAAAAGAATGCTGTTGCCCATTTTCAGTGAGTACAAGGCAAAACAAAAATAAATCCTCTGCATGGGCTTTCTGTATGAGAAACAATAAAGTGATAAACCTAAATAAGTATGTTATATTGTTAGAAGGCTGGCCAAAAGATAGTTAATATAATTTGCACTATACTTTTAATCCTTTACACTTAGCTGCCCTAGGGCCTGCCTCCAAGCTAATCAGAATGACCTCATAATTTGTCATTCTCCAACTTCAGGGCATAAGCTATGTGGAAAGTAGAAATTCAAAGGCTGATACACATGCTTAGTGTCTCACAGAATTTCCTTCACTGCCCATTTTCTACAGTGCCTAAGAAAAGCATCCATTTTGTGACTATTCTCTTCTTGCCAGTTGTTATCCAGATGCTAAATCTGATTTCAGTAAATGCTTATGGCTTCAAGTCAGTGTGTGGATCCAGGGATCTCATCCAAGGTCACCCGAAGACCCTATGGGTGTTCAATAGGCTGCTTCATCATCATAATTAAATCAACATCTAGTTCCTGGCTGCATGTGGCACTATGTTAGATGCCATTCAGAGAGACTGTTCTGAGAAGCTCTCTCCAATGAATAATTGAAAGGTTGCTAACCTTGGCCAATTATTAGTAGATCTACATTTTCCCCCAGTTATACTTCATTTGGAATTTACCAATTTAAAAATTGTCATATCACATATTAAGGCCATGATGATGAGGTATCAAGGGGGTGGGGAGAGTTCCACAGCATAAGACAAGAGCACTGATCTCCATTTCTTTTTCACTAAGGAAAAAAAAAAACATTTTGTCTAATTCAATTTTCTTTGGGGTTTGAGGTCTAAAAGTTATCCTTGTTAGTTTGCATGAATATAGAATCTCATTGTGGGAAACTGTTCAAGTCACCCAAGCAAAAAAAATGGTCTCACCTTGGAGGCCAAGAAAAGGCAAGTGTATGTAAGGAATTCACATTCCCTACATCTTATCTGGCAGGCACAGTTTCCATTGTGGATCCAATTTTAATAACAAGTTTAGTGCTTTGCTTTTATATCTCTCACCACTCCCCCTTCCTTCTAATCAGCAGATTGAAAACTCTCAGCTAATAATGAAACTGGGCATGCTTAGTATCCAGGGCATGTTTTCATCACAGCTGTGGAAACACTCAACCCCCTGATTTAGGCTCTGCAGATTTATGAGTATCCAATTGCCAGCTAAGTACTTCAAAAACATCTAGACTATAACTTCCCTAAATTATCTTTCTATTCCTCCATATCTCTTAACTTATCTCTCCTGCAGCATTAATTCAATTCTGTCTTGAAAAATTATTATTTATAACTGTGCCCATTAATCAAAATTAATTTTATTCACTGCCTATTATGTGTCAAGAATTATTACAGGACCCTGGGAATGCAAAAACAAAGGTTGTTAGTTAATAATCTAAACAATTCCCACTTTGCGCATATATACATAGATATGTGTGCATATACAGGTAAAGCTATTTATCTAGATGCAAAATATATACAAAATAGGTACAAGAACATTTCGGGGGGAAATCATAGCAGCTTAGGGTGTGAGGAATATACTACTGTATCTGAGTCTTGAAGAAAGCTAAGGATTCTAAGAGACAGAGAGATATGGAGAGAGTGTCTGCCAGGTATAGGGGGCAGCCAACATGAAGGCACAGAAATAGCAGATGGAGTGTCACATGTAAGGAATAATAAAAACACCAGTTTGAGTTAACTGTCAATTCATGAAACAAATGGATGGATGACTCAATGGATGAGTGAATGAATAAATGACTGAATGACTGCCTGAATGAGTGAATGTATATTTTTAATCACTCACTGTGAGACAGGCATCCTATTAAGTACTAGAGATACAACTAGAAAACAAACAAACAACAACAACAAAACAAATACAGTCATTGCCATGAAGGAGCTTAAATTCTGATAGATAAAGATAATAGGCATGTGTGAGTGAGCCTTAAGCAAATGGATTGATATACCTTTTCAGGAGCAATGGCAGAGCTGATTTGATTATGTACCCAAGACTGGAAAAGGTCTAAAAAGCATCCATCAACACAATTGCGAATGGGTGGCTGAGAAGTGATGTGAAGCATGGCTAGAGTAGGAACCAGATGTATTAGCCAATGTAAGCTACTATCAAGCAAAACAACAAGATGCTGTATTGAATATTCTGAGGTTTAACTCTTTCAGGATGTAGTTTTTTGATTGAAGTGGCATGGCAGCTGGTGAGGCAATAACTGGATAATGAAGAGGGAGAAATGAGGATAAAAATGTAGGTTGGCAAGCAGAATATGAAGAGCTTTAAAAGCCAAAGAAAATAGCTTATATTTGATCTTAGAGGTTCTAGGGAACCATCACAGTTTGTTGAGTAAAGGACTGACATGATCTGATTTGTATTTTAGGAAAATAACTCTGGTGCCCATATGATGGAGGGAATGAAATAGAAACATGTCAACTAGAACAATTCAGAGTCTCTTGTAAAAGTCCATGTGAGAGATAAGAGCTAGAACAGGAGTGATTGTCATGTAAATGGAGGGTGAAAAGTATATATAAGATGTTTTAGAGATAGAAATAACATTTGGAGTAAGAGAGGGAGATAACCTACCTGATAAATATGTGCATCTGATCTCTATACACCAGCTACCCCTCTGTGTTCCACTTCCCAACAAACCTTAACATCAACAGTATGCTGAGTATTAGTTAGTTTTGGTCTCAACTGGGTCTCAACCAGTCTTAACCATAGAACCCCTATCCAGATCCCTTAGAGTCCAATGATTGAGGATTTGAGGTTTTGATTATCTGAAAAGGGAGATATATCCTAGGTTAGCTGTGAAAGGAAGCAATTCTCCAAATTCTCTACCTGGCACTCTTGCCTTGGTTACTCCTAGTCATAAGCAGAATGACAATTATTTACATGACATATAGCCTCTACCAGGTAAGTCAAACATATTACCAAAATGACATGTGAGACCTAGGACAGATGTATCAGGGTACAACATTAAAAGATCACAGATGTATACATAAAAGAGTTATTAGAGGTCATTTAGACTACTTCACTAATTTTGTATGCTAACAAAGAGCCGAGGCCCAGAGAGGTGAAGTAACCTGACCAAAGACACATAAGTAATAAATATCCAAGATAGGATTTGAACCTAGGTTTTCTATTCAGGTTCAGTGTCCTTTCCTCCTTGAAAAAGAGACATAGGTTCTTCTGAATGCAGTGTGACATAGGAGCTACATATTTTAGACTGAGGAAGACTAAGGTTCAAATTGAAACTCTGATGCTTTTTTCCTGGGAAAATCGTTTAATATTCCATCAGTCCCCTTATTTTATGAATGAAGAAACTGAGGCTAGAAGAATCTGAAAGGCCATACAGATTACAGTATTATAAGAAGATATTATAAATTTGTACCTGAAATGACCTTAGGCAATATCTAGTAAATCTGCTCTATTTTAAAAATGAGGAAACTGGGGTCCAGAGAGTTTAAGTATTTTTTCCATAATCATCTAGGAAGTAATTGACAAAGCTGAGATTCACAGCCACGTTCTGTGGTTCCATATCCAGAATTTTCTTCCAGACTACACACACACACATATGTATATATACATACATGCATATGTATACATGTGTATATAATTGTATACCTATATACACATAGACACATGCATATATACATATACACATGTAGATGTGTATATATGTGTGTGTGTATGTGTGTGTGTGTGTACAGAGAGAGAGATTTTTTAAAGTTTGCTTTGTTGGACTTTGTTGTGTTTTTTTGTAAAGTCTAGTCTGAAATGTTGGGAATAAGCCACATCATTAATATGCTATAAAAATCTGACACCATTTCTCCCTGATAAATTATGAAAATGTTTCAATGATATTATGGTGAAATGTCATGGCAGTGACAGATGTGGTTAGAGGGACACACAATTACTTTTGTTTTCCTCATGCTCCTTTCTTAAAGTTTCTCTCCTAATGAAAATATTGGTGAGTTATCTGGCCTAAATTGGTATCACTAATGAGAGGAGATAAATTTTGCTGAACTTTCCTAGGGCTTGGCACACTGCCTTTTGTACCTAGCCCAGTGCCCTGTGCAGAGTAGAAACTTAATCAATGTTTGCTGAATTGAATTTAATTTCTCAGCATGAAACGATCTATAGGTTGGAAACCCAATAGACAGGAACTAATATCTGTTACAAGTAGGCCCTATCCTGTTTGCTGAGCATGCAAAGTCATTCAGCAGAGTTAAGGGTTAAAGAGAAAATAACATTCACTTACTTCAGACTATTCTACTACACAGAGAAAGCTTGAGCACCCAATTTCAAAAACTCAGCAAAGCTGGAACATCTCCTTTTTTCAGAGGTTCAAGTCATACTAGATAAGGCTGATCTCAAGGGAGAACAGCACTTTCTCTTATCCTTATTAGAGAAGCAGTACACTCAGCAAAATGACTAGTAGCATAAAATCAAGAATTATAGATTTGAATCTTGGCTTAGATATATGGATCTAACTTTGTGACCATAAATACACTGAGCATCTTTAGGATTTAGTAAAATAGAGTTTGAATCTGTAAGGCCATTTCAAGCACTAAATTCTTGAATGAAATGACTTATGGGAAAGGAATTTAAGGGAGAGGAAGTCTGTTGGTACTCAAAACTTCTGTAAATATTTAGATACTTCTTGAGTAGAGAGGTCTTCTTGGCAGAAGAAGGCAAGATCTAGGCATTAGAGAAAGGAATGTATGATAGGTAGGAACTGATAGGATAAACATATAGAAGAAGCTGTGTCTCCTTTACAAGGTGGAAAGAATACTGGATCTGGATAAGATAAACATATAGAAGAAGAAGTCATAGGTATGTTAAATACCAGAAACAACATGTCATCATGCACTGGTGAGTGTGTGTGCATTTGTGTGTGTGAATGTGCTCAATATTACAAAATAATGAAATTTTCAGAGTTAAAAATTAAAAAGAAATAACTTCACAAGCCCAGGTTAAGAACACCCAGTATGGGTTGATAATTTTTGTGCATAAAGAGGAATAAAATGACATCATTACATTGAGTGTGTCCCACTGCGGTTGATCAGACCAATACAAGCTTGAAAGGCTATATCACAGGTTAGGCACAAATATTCCATGTGAGCATTTGGAGTGGACATGTCTCTAAATTTGCACATATCATATTTCTTTTATGCTACTGCAATTCTGCTTTGCTCATAGAGCACAGCACCATCTTTGATACATGCCATACTGGGCAGTTCTGTACCAGTTTCTCCCATGTCTCACAATCCATTCCAAAGTTTTTCAGAGAGACTTTGCAACTGTCCTTATATCACTTCTTCTGACCTCCATGTGAGCACTTGCCTTCTGTGAGTTCTCCATAAAATAATCTTTTAGACAAATGAGTGTTTTGCATTTGAACAATGTGGCCAGCCCATCAGAAATGCACTTTCTGCAGTACAGTTTGAATGCTTGTCAGTTCAGCTTGAGAAAGGATCTGGTGAAGTTTAATTGAGAGTAAGTACCCAGCTTAATGTTATTCATTAGGAAACAAATGAACACATATACATATATTATATATGTGTGTATGTATATGCATATACATATGTAAATACACACATACATATATGTATACACACACACATATATATATATTCTTATGACCACCATGTCTTTGTAATATGCCTTGTGTATATTTTCCTTTTTATATATTAATTTGTGACTTCTCATTACTTATAAAATAGGACCTATACTTCTTATTCTGAATGCTCAAAGACCTTCACAGTCCAGTTGCAATTCAGTTTTTCAAACTCAGCTCAAATTGTTATTTTATAGAGAGCTCTTTATATGAGCCAAGCTAGTTTATATATTGAATGAATCCATCTCTGTGCCTTTTCTCATGGTATCATGGGATCCAAGAATTAGAGCTCCAGCTTCCTCTAATATTTAAGATTCTTTAACTGTAGGGGGATCAGTCTGAATTAATGTATCTTTAAAAGGTGGAGAAGAGTATTAAACATAAAAAGTCTATTAAACACTGTTTAATTTATTGAGGTTTCTGCACATTATAAAAAATATCTAAAATTGGACCTCAGAAACCATTCACCAAGTAACCAGGAGAAACCTAAATGACAGAAGTCCTTCTAGTGGGCTGAGTTTTAAGATACATGTCTGGGGTGAAAACAACAGGGAAAATGACTCCTGGGTGGTGGATATGGATTTGGCTGGGTGGTCTAAGGTTAAGGAAGAGGACCAAACTGACCAACTAAAGATTATCCACTTAGGAGTCCAGTGGGAAAAAAATTGCTGATGTTCTCTGCTACATACACTTGTTTGTGGGACACATTAGTGAACAGCAAATATATCATTGACCTTCTGATGAACTGAATATCCTAGTTGTTACTGTCACAAGGATGGCAGATATTGGATATTTGGTCCATCATCAGATTGGACATGAAAGCTGTGGTGTTATTATTTGGTGAACATAGGATCATATGATTCCCTTAATCAAGGATGTTGCACCAATTTCTTTTAACAATGTTCCTTATAACAAGAGAGAGTGCTTGGCTTTCAAGGCTCTGTATGTCATGATTCCATGTGCTTCTCTTACAGCCTCTAAAAGGGAGACAGATTTTACTGCCCATCTTCTTTCATTTAAAAGCAAGAGGTTTACCCTCAATGAATTTTTAATTAATTTACTTATTTTTAATTTTCAGCTTTCACTTCCACAAGATTTTGAGTTCCAAATTTTCTCCCCATCTTGCCTCTCCCCCACCCCAAGATGGCATGCATTCTGAATACCCCATCACCTAATCTGCCTTCTCTTGTATCTCTCCTCCCCTTCTCTTATCCCCTTCCCCTTTAATTTTTCTGTAGGGAAGGATAGATTTCTATACACCATTTCCTATATATCTTATTTCTCAGCTGCATGTGAAACAATTTTTTTTAACATTTGTTTGTAAAACTTTGGGTTCCAAATTTTCTCCTTTCCTCCCTTCCCACCCACCACTATTGAGAAGGTAAGCAAATCG
>NW_020954740.1:3100812-3101226 GCF_900497805.2 Vombatus ursinus
AGAAGTGTTTGCTTCTGATTATCCCCTCTCCCAATCTGCCCTCCCCTCTATCAACCCCCTGTTCTCTTGTCCCCTTACCCCCCTATTTTCCTGTAGGATAAGATAGATTTCCATACCCAATTGAGTGTGTATATAATTCCTTCCTTTACCCCTACTGCTTCTTCCCTCCCTTCTATCACCAGTCCCTTTTCTTTCCCCTTTTCCCTCCTACTGTTGATCAGACAAGTTAGATTTGTGTACCTAACTGATTATGTTATTCCCTTCTTGAGCCAAATCTGATGAGAGTAAGGTTCAAACAATGCTCATAAGGAAGTATTTTCCTTGGACTTCCTTTTCATTTGACCAATTTTGCTTTTTAAGGCAATCTTCTCCTCATTGGTTTTTTTGGACCTCTTTTGCCATTTGAATTAGGCC
>NW_020954740.1:3101375-3104970 GCF_900497805.2 Vombatus ursinus
TTTGACTTTGTTGTCTTCTTCTGGTTGTATGTTTTGATCTTCTCTGTCACCAAAGTTAGATTCTGTGGTCCGACTCTTTTTGTGCCTTTGTTTGTTCTTGATTCCAGTCAATTACTTGAGTTAAAACTCTTTGTTAAGGTAGAGGTCTGCTTCCAGTGTGGAGATTCTACTGTCCCAAGCTTCAGGGATTTTGTACTGCTGTTTTCAGAGATACTTCTAGAGACCTGTAAATTTTCAATTCTTCTAAGGTAGTATGATAAGGGGTGAGTTGTTTACTCCTATCCTGGCCTGTGTTCTGTTGTATGAGTGATCACAAGCACTCTTTTCTGCCTTGGAACTGTGAGGAGGATTCCCTCTCTACCAAGGCACAAGCTCCACCATGCCAGCACTCCTCCTTGCCCCAGGACTGCCACCCAGAACTGTGACCCAAATCCAATCATGGGCAAAGCAGGAGAATCCTGCCTCAGCACCAGCAAAGAGATCCCTGCAATCCCCCTCAGTCTGTGGGCCAAAAGCTATGGAACTGGCCTCTGGAAGGCCCTGGGGCCACGCTCTGGAACTGCTGCTAGGATCAGCTTCTCTCTCACCACTGCAGTCACAGACTTTTCCTACTGACCTTCTAAGTTGTCTTTGGTGTTCATAGGATGAGAAGCCTGGAAACCACCATAGCTGTCAGTGATTTAGTCCTCTGAGGGCTGCTTCAGGTTTGCTGAGGTCTGGTTTGCCTGTGTGTCCATGCCAAACTGTGTTCCTCTCTTTGCCCAGTGTGATATACCTTTCAGATCAACCATCCAGGTTATCTTGAACTGGAATGTTTTTTCACTCTGTCTTTTTTGTGGATTCTGCTGCTTTAGAATTTGTTTAGAGCCATTTTTTACAGGTACTTGGAGGGATTTGGGGGAGAGCTCAAACAAGTCACTCCTTTTACTCTGCAATCTTGGCTCTGTCCCCCACCTTGATGAATCTGATAATTATTCAGGATATCATATTCCATGAATCTCCTCTTGAAGCAAGGTTCTTATGGAACTTCCTTCTTCCTCTATCTCTCCCTTATCTTCACTCTCTCTTTATCTACTAATTCCTTCCCAACTTTCCACCAGCAAGACTGAGAAAAAAAAAACTTTACTAGATCATGCCCTTCTTTCCAGCTATAATCTTTTATTTTCCCTCACCCTCCAAACAATCTACTCGAAAAAAAAAGTGATTACACTTAGTGTCTCAACTTCTCTTTCTTCTAAATGTTTGTCCATTTGACTATGTGCTCATCACTCAACTGTCAATGCTGTCTTGAAAGCTACTAGTGATATATTAATCACCAAATCTATTGATCTTTTCTCAACACTCATCTTTTTTTTAACAGAACTCTCCAAAACACTTGATCTTGTTGTTCAACTTCTGTTTCTAAATAGTATTTTGTGTTTTAATGAGACTGCATTCTGTCTCTCTCTCTCTCTGTGTATGTTTCAGTCTCTCTGTCTCTGTCCCTCTCTCTCTTTTTCCCTCCATCTTCCCTACCTTTCTCAGTCTCCTTTGTGAAATCTTCATCCATGCCAACTGAATGCAGATATGCCTCAAGGTCTTTTGTCCATCTTCTCTTTTTTCTTTATACTTATTTTATCACCTCATTAATTCCTTTGAGTGTGTTTATCATCTCTATGCAGATAGATCTCATATCCATCTATCCAGCCCTATTTTTTTTCTCCTGAGCTTCATTCCCATATCACAAGTAATATGTGCTGCACATCCTATAGGGTTTTTAAAATCAACAAGTACAAAAAAGATTTCATTCCTTTCTTTGAAACCTACCCCTTTTCTAAACTTTCTTATTACTATTGAAGCTGTTGTCATCCTTCTAGTCATTCAAATTTGAAATACTTGACTCCTCTTCTCACTTACTTCATATACCCAATCAGCCAGTTATTTCTATCTCCACAACATTTCTCGTAAATATTTCCTCCTCTTCATTCTAACTTCTACCACCCTACTTTAGGTCCTCATTAGTTCTCTTGTGAACTGTTGCTCAAGCCTTCTAATTGGTGCCTCTGCCTTTTGTCACTCCCTCCCTTCTATCCAATCCTTCCCATGACCAACAAAAGGCTCTACCTAAACTGTAGATCTGACCATGAATAATCCCTAACTTCACCCCTCCATACACACTTAAATAACACTATCACCAACAGATTATAGTAGTTCTTTATTACCTCTAGGATCAAATAAAGTCTTCTCATTTTGAGATTTAAAATTCTTCATAACTTAGCCCCTTCCTAAATTTCTGGTTTTCTTAAACATTATCCCCTGTCAGGAACTCAATGGTCAATCTACACTGGTCTACTTGCTTTTCCTTACAATCTCTCTTCTGTTACCTTTTTATGGTTTGTCCATGATGCCATCAATGTTTTTTCTTTCTTACTTCTCTTTATTTGCATCCCTGGTTTCTTTCAAGACTCAACTCAATTATCCTCTTCTACATAAGAACTTTCATGTCTCACTGTGTAGTTTCTAATGCTGTTTCTTCTAAGATTGTCCATTATCTACTTTCACTGTATCTTTTATGTGCCTATATATGTTGATGTTCTCTCCCTCATTGGAATGTTAGCTCCTTGATTGTAAGCATGGTTTCTTTTTATTTTTGAAAGCGTACTGATTAGCACAGTATCTGTCATATGCAACAGTTTAATAGAAGAATGTTGACTGATATATCCCTCTTAAAATTAATATTTTGTTCTTTTGATAATGGTAGTGGTGATGATGATGCTGATTGACAATTATATAGCACTTTAATGTATATATGTACATGGCATTTATGGAATAAAACAAGCATTTCCATAACAGTACAATTTTTAAAATGACTGCACATGAAATTGAAAATCTACTATTCACAACTTGTTATTCCTTTCAAATATACAACAAAATTATCATGTATATTTCTTTTTTCCCTTTTTTTCTTCCCTCCCCACTACTGAATTCTAGAGATGGCTACCATTAGACAAAAATAGGTATACACACACACACACACACACACATACAATGTGTGTATGTGTGTGTGTATATGTGTGTGTATTTACATATATGTGTATATATAATTTTATGTGTGTATATGCATATGTATGTTTCTGTGTGCATATATATATATATATTTACTCATATATGTATATATGTGTGTATGTAAAATTATTCTATACATATTTCTATTTATCAGTTCTTTCTCTGGATGCAGATAATGTCTTTCTTCATATGTACTTTATATTCACTTGGGTATTTATAATAGCAAAAATAACTTATTCATTCAAAGTTGTTCTTAAAACAATATTGCTGTTACTGTATACAATGCTATCTTGGTTGTGCTTATTTTGCTCTTCGTATTTCATGCAAGTTTTTCAATGTATTTCTAAAATCATTGAGCTTATCATTTCTTATAGCAGAGTAATATCCCATCACAATAATATACCACAATCTGTTCAGTCATTCCCTAATTGATAGGCATCACTACTATTTTCAGTTCTTTGCCTCCACAAAGAGAGCTGATATACACATTTTAGAACATATAGGTTCTTTTCCTTTCAACCTAATCTTCTTAGAAATAAACCAAATAATT
>NW_020954740.1:3105019-3113720 GCF_900497805.2 Vombatus ursinus
TCACACACACACACACACACACACACACACACACATCATGGCTTTCAAAAAGTCAAATAATTCTTAAATGGTCTCTGCTTGATCTATTGTCTGGTTTAGTTTATTTTTTCAATGAGATAGTTCACATTTTCTTCCTTTTTTCCTTCCTTTGATTGTTTTATTGTTTCTTGATGTCTTATGAAATCATTAGTTTCTACCTGCCCAATTCTACTTTTTAAGGAATTATTTTCTTCAGTGAGCTTTTGTTTCTCTTTTTTTTTTCATTTGGTCAATTTTACTTTTTAAAAATTCTTCTTTTCATTGGATTTCTGTGTCTTTTTACTTAGCTGTTGACTCTCTTTTCATGATTTTCTTGCATTACACCCATTTCTTTTCTGTTTTTTTTTCCTTTTACTTGTTATCTTATTTAAAAAAAATCCTTTTTGAGTTTTTTCTCGAATTCTTTTTGGGCTTGTAACCAATTCACATTTTTCTTTGATATTTTGCTTCTATTTGCTTTGCTTTTGTTGTCTTCTCCTGGGTTTTTGTTTTTATCATTCCTGTCACTATATTAACTTTCTATAATCAGTTTTTTTTTTTGTCATTGTCATTTGATCAGCTTTTTCAGCCTATTTCTTGACATTTATTTTATGTTAAAGTTGGGCTCTGTTCTTGGGATGGACAGGGCTCTGTTCCAAAGTTTCAAGTTGTTTTGTTTGTTTTGTTTTGTTTTTGTTTTGTTTTGTTTTTAATGATTCTGTTTTCAGAGCCAGCTCTGGGGCTTTGTAAGCTCTCAGCTCTTCCAAAGCTCTGTGATCTGTGGAGAGGCCTGCTTACTGTACTTGTGGACTATGCTTTTGTCTGTCAGAGACCACAATCACCTATTTTTTCTGCCCTGGAACTCTGACCAGGGCTCCTGCACCCTGTGGCCACAAGAGCTGGTAGACTAGTGCTCCTCTTCACAATATATGGGCAATGCAAGAGTCCTGCAGCGAGCATAAGTAAGGCTCCCCTGAATCTCCTTCTATGGCAGTTAGATTGCAAAATGAATGGAGTGCAGTACCTAGAGTCATAAAATCTCATTTTCCTGCATTCAAATCTGTCCTGAGATATTTATTAGCTGTGTGATCCTGGGCGAGTCACTTAACCCTGTTTGCCTCAGTTTTTTTTTTTTTTTCCATCTGTAAAATAAGCTGGAGAAAGAAATGGAAAATTGCTCACATATATTTATCAAGAAAATCCCAAATGCAGTCACAAAGCATCTTAAACAATTGAAATGACTGAACAACAATAAATCTCCTTCTAACCTGTAGTCTTACCTCTTACTAAATGTAGGCTAGGAGCTCAAAAAGTTGATGCAGATACCCCCAAAGCCTGCTGCTGGCTTGCTGGTACCTGACCTGTGCTGGTGAGACAGACCTTTCCTGCAAATCTTCTAAGTTGCTTTGTGCTAGAAAATTGTTTCATCCTGACCTTTTGCTGGTTCTAACACTCACTAATTTTTTGAGGTGCTATTTTAAAGTTGTTTGGAGGGGAAATTTGAAAAGTTCAGGTAAGTACCTGCCTTTACTCCATGATACTTCTAGAGAATTTTTGAAGATTGTTTTTACACTTATTATCTCATTCTATTTTTGCAACAGCCCTCAGAGGTAGGTGTTATTATTTTCCCTATTTTGCATATAAGGAAACCAAGGTTGAGTGAAGTTAAATTACACATCCTGGATCACATAGTCAGTAAGTAATTAAAGCTAAATTTGAACTTAGATCATAACAGTAGGAGTGTCGTATTCCAGGTCCAGCAACCTAATCACTATAATTTAACTTCCATAATCTTTAAAAGATGTGTTTATTATTTTTGACTTTTGTTTTTTATATATGATGCTTTTATTTTGTAGTACACAATTATTCTTTTTAAAAAGTTCCATAAAATTCTGATAATATGATACATTTTGATATAATATAATGAATTTTAATGTACTATAACACATGTTATAATGTCATATAAGTGTGTATATAAATATAAATGATTAACATTTTAATTTAGAAGTAGCCATAAACCAATAAAATTTAATTCTTTTCTTAATGTGTTTAGTCTTATATTTCTGTTTTTCTTTCTTTTAGAGTCATTAAGCACTGAGATGAATATAAAAAAGTCCACTATTATTGTTCTACTATCAGTGTTACTTGCAATACACCTAAATATTATTTTAAATAAATAGAAGCTATTCATTTCAGTGCACATTTATTTTTCACTTTCTATAGTGTCTTTTAAAAATACTATAGTTTTCCTAGTTGTAAAAATTGATGCTATCTTTTATTGTTGCATTATCTTAAATATCTTTGTGATTTCTATTTTTTTAGTCATCCAAAACATAATAGATTTTATTCTACCTGCTTATTTTCTGTTTATGTTAAATATGTGGGATCTTTAATTTCCCTCTTTCTTTCATTGCTACATGAGAGAGGCACTTTTCTTGTTTGGTGTCATAAGGGAACACCCGTGCTTCAAATTACCTCTCACTCCACCATCTTCCCAAGATTCTTTCACCCCTACATATTTTAGCATAGACTTAGAACTAGAAAGATCAACAATAGTGACATGGGCAGATTTACTGTAACAATGAGAGAAAATTGAAAATGACATAGGAGTTAAGGCAGAGGCCCACTATCCGGGATGCAACATCCTGAAACCTTGCTAAAGACAATGTAGAATAATGTAAGACTAGTAGTGCTTTAATTCTTAGTATTTCTTATATATGGACACACGGTTCAGAAATTTGTGTCTGGAGATAGTGAATAAAAAGAGTGAGAGTGAAAGCCATTTGCTGACTAAAAATCTAGGTATCCAAATAAGGTCACATCATCATCATCATCATCATTATTATTATTAATATAGCCATCTATTCAAAGCAATCACATTGGATTTTTTATTCATATAGACTTTAATGATAATCTTATCCAAATCCCTTATTTTATACACAGAAAATCTGAGGTGTAGAAAGCTGAAAAGACTAGTACAAAGTTGCACAGATTCTATGTAGTAGACTTGGAGGCCAGACCTCCTGTCTTCTACAATTTTCCCTTCCACATCTCAGGAATTAGTGGCGTGGTACCACTGTAATGTAGAAATCCACATAAAAATTTTTGGTTCTCCCTTCACAGCACTGAAGAAGCCTTAGTTTTCTTCTTCTTCTTTTATGGGGTGTTTATAGTACCTTATTGTAAAATTTGGGTTAAGTATTTGGCCACAGGCTCTGCATCATCTGCTGGCCTTTATGTGTCATCTGCATTTTCTGCAAAACTCCCCCAAAATTCCCATTTAATTTCTTATGCCTACTAATATATCAAAACCACAATGGGGAAAGTCATGACATGGAAGGGATAACTATAATCAAATGGCCTTTTTGTATCCTAAGATCACATATGAACAAAAATGTACACAGGTATAACATGGAACCCAAAGATAACACAATCCTGTTTGAATGCCACAGATTTGAATGGTATATCTAACAATAATAGTTTATAATAACATAAATAGATAGGTATGGTTTTTGTTTAAACAATAAAATAATATCTAAATAAAGTATTTTGCATAACCATTTTTAATTAATTCCCACAATTTCAGTATATTTCTGTTTAGTGAATAGAGCTCTTATCTCTCTTAATAAGACATGTCATTTTCCTAACACTTAAGAGCTGGCAGTTCCGCATGATGATGTAAGGAAATACTTGAGAAATGCAGCTCAGCATTTCAGAACATAAGACAGGCAGTTTAACAAAGTTTTCTCTTGAGGCATATTACCCCGTCTCATGAAAAGAACAATGCCAAATACAGGGAAATTAAGACCAAGTAATGTGAAATTAGAATATGAAACAGGTATCAAATAAAATGATAGAACTGAAAGATTAGAAAGATTTGACAAGTCATCTAGTTCATGCTCTTCTTTCAGCCAGAATGACTCTAAACTGCTATCAAATTTTAGAGGAATAGATCCAAGGTTCTTGATATTCACCAAGTAAAGATTTAAAAACTAAACAACATTCATGCAAACATGAAACATTTATAAGAAGCTATTTTTACTGGAAACCCAAAAATTGGTGTCTAATGGTCATGTGGGAGACTGGCTTTTATTAGTATCATTGATGAACTTGATGGGGCAGAAGAAAGAAACTATCCAGTTGACTTAACTATAAATAGAAAATACCTAATGAGGTTAACTCCTTGATGACAACAGATAGAAGAAAGTATTTAGCTCTGTGTACATATTGTTAACCCCAGTAGGGTGTAAACTCCTTAAGGACATTGACTACTTTTGTTTAAGTTTTATCTTCCCTGAACCTAATATGGTACCTTGGACGTATTTGATGCTTAATGAATATTTGTTGGATTACATTTTTAAAAGTAACCTCCTACTGGATTGAATATCTTTATACACACACGTTTGCATACATATGCATACATGTATGTACACATGTATACATGCAACTATACATATATACTGCATATATGTGCTCATATATGGACACACATACATATATACTCACATGTGTATATACACTTATGTAGTTAGATTGTGCATTGATACAGTTAGACTACTGGGCCTTAGGTCATAAAAACTCATTTCCATGGGTTCAAATCTGGCCTCAGACATTTACTTGCTACATGACCTTGGTCAAGCCACTTACCCTTTTTTGCCTCGGTTTCCTCATCTTTAAATGAGCTGGAGTAGGAAATGACAAACTACTCCAGTGACTTTGTCAAGAAAATCCTTGCAAATTGTTGTTGTTTTTGTTCATCCCTTATTCTTGAATAAGATCAATGAATTCAAGAGGTTGATATTTTGACTTAAATGTGAATTGAATTAAAGTGAGGCAGAACTGCACAAAATCATCTACTAAATGAGGTCACAAAGAGTTGGACACAACTGAAGGGACCAAACAATGAAAAAACATATACACACACACATACACTCATACACATACAACCATATATACATACAAATGTATATATACACACATATATAAGCATACCCATATGTATGCATAAATTTACATATATGTACATATTATATATATATAATGTAAGTATCTAAGTGTGTTGCTGACTTCTCTGTGCCTCAATATCAGTCTTGTGAAACAATTTTGATTTTCTATCATCATTGTAATTATTTAAGAATTTTATTTTTGAGAGTCTGCTATCCCTCCTGGGCTAAGTTCCTCTGTATAATTGCAGTCCAAAGCATTTCCCCTAACTTTCTTCTAAACAATTTAAAATATTCAAGAGCTTCCAAATCCTAGGCTGTTACCCCTAGAATCCCCTTACTTAATATACTAGTATCCTCTTAGAATTATTCTCTTTTCAATAGCAGAAAGGTGGCACGGTGGATAGAGCACCGACCCTGGAGTCAGGAGGACCTGAGTTTAAATTTAGTTTCAGACACTTGACACTTACTAGCTATGTGACCATGGGCAAGTCACTTAACCTCATTGCCCAGTCAAAAAAAAAAAAAATCCTCTTTTTCTATCACTAACCAGGAAAGAGTGGAATCTTCTTCCTTATTTTGATATTATTTCTACCAAAATACAAGTTCTTCACAGTTAGTGAGAACAAAATCCATTATAAAATGTTCTTTCATTGTTTCCTCTACCTTTTGAAAGATGAAATTATCAGTAAAATGAGAGAGAGTTTACTCTAAACCAATTTAATAAATAATTAAACCTATTTAATAAATGACTGATTTAATTTGCTTATATCCAAGAGAAAATAGGCACCTCTAGAACTTTTGTATTTTTTTTTTTGTGGTTTTGGTGAATCTAGACTTTCCAAAAGACTATACCAGAAAATGAACTAACTAGAAATTGTTGAGGGACTTGTTGAAGGTGATTTTAGCTTATAACCATTTAAACAAGTTCATGAACAAAGCCAGGAAGCACCACAAAAGAAGAAATCATCTCTGCTATTGTCTTCTGTTTCAATATCTTTTCTGTTCTGTAATTTAACAGTCCTGTGCAATCATCCCTTAGATTTTCTGAAACATATCTGTGGGCCAAATTTATTGCACCTACATTCTAATGCCATCATCATTTTTATTTTAGGCAGAGAACTACAAAACAGAATGAAAATGATTTCATTTGATATGCCTTATTCTAAAGCTAAAAAAATGACCATTTTTAAGAACAAATTCAGATTCATTAGAAAGTTGTCATGTATTTTATGCAAAACAAACAAAAGCTTCTTCCTGTGAAAATAATATGTGTTCTCTTAATTGAAGACATGTATTAACATGCCAGGAGATAAAAGAGAAATCAAAAGAATGACTTCTACTTTCAAGAAGCTAGACTTTGGAAATCCTGTAGCCAAAATCCTTTATTCTATAAAGGTGGATGCTGAGCTTCAGACAAATAAAGTGATTTAGTCAGCATCTAAAAGTTAGTAAGACAGACTTGGTTAGTTTGCAAATATGTTCCAGGATACCTAAGATGTGACTCAAGTTACAGGCCTTATGTTTCATGGAAATAGAGGAAATTGTTAGAGCTCATTTATGCTTTGATAATATTTTCTGATTTGCTAAGGGACAGTTGCCTAAATGAGTTAAACTTAGGTCATTTTTAGCAAGTTGCTCAACAAGTTATGTTTGACTGGTGAGAGAAATGATTATTAATAACTGGTGTTTTGGGGAGATCCAGAGTCCCCCTTTTTCTAAAGTTCTCATTTCAAAAGTTCAGTTTTTTGAAAGACATTATTGATAATGAGATTGAATTAAGTCTCCTCAATCTTGATCAGACCCAATCTTCCACTGAGGTTTGCTGGGAATAAATTCTTTGAATATATTGCCCAAGGCTGGGTATAACTTAGAAGTAAATAACATAATAAAAGTTCATTGGTATATGTCTAGCCCTTCATTGTAATATTCATTGTTTCATTAATTATTCACCAATCAGAGTTGATTGCCACCCTCAGGATCACACCTCTTCCAAGGGCATATCAGCCTTGAGAATGCTGCCATGATTGTCTTTGGAATTTGAGAGTACCCCTGGCCTTTTGTTAAAAATGCTGGAATTATCAATAACATTATTAAATTACTTAGAAATTATATCTCTCAAACTGTTTATACATCACACTGGTATACACTTTAAGAAAGTCTGGATATACCAAAAACAATAAAAAGGACATAAACATACCTTTTTCCTCTTGTATGTAAGCAAATCAAAGACAGTCAATGGTCATTAAACAGACTCTCCTTATCCAAAGTACATCAACATGGACATTCTTCTTTTTGTTGTTGTTGTTGTTGTCGTTTTTGGGCAATTGAGGTTAAGTGACTTGCCCAGGGTCACACAGCTAGTAAGTATCAACAACTGTTTGGGCTGAGGCTGGATTTGAACTCAGGTCCTCCTGACTTCAGGGCTGGTGCTGTATCCACTGTGCCACCTAGCTGCCCCTTACATGGACATTCTTAAGAGACATAGTGTAAAATCTATCCAAGAGTTCAACTAGCCAGCCATATATTAGACTTGTCTGATTTGAACTAATATGTTGATAAGATCTCTAATCCCTTCTTGGCTTCTAGCTGATAAAAAATGCCCTATGGAACTCTTAGACTAATATAATATCATATAGGACTGAGAGAAATTTGGATGATTCATATAATATTAGACTTTTTATCATTTGTTGTTCAGACCTTTCAAAACTCTAACTTATAATTTAGCATCAAGAGGTTTTATCAGACCTTGATCCCAGGGTCCCAAATACTCTCTTTTCTAATTCTGCTCCAAATTATCTTTTCCATTTTCCTTTCAACAAAGTCATAAACATATGCTAAGACAATGAGGAAAGGTAGGAAATATCGATAGAGCTAATTAAAATCTATATATTCATGAATTGCTGTTCACAGATCAAGATACACATTTGACTTAGCCATTGCAGTTTCCAAAAGAAGAACATCTATCTCCTTCCCATGGACTGGTTATGATAAAAATCCATGAGTGTGTAATTTAGCAATAAGTTTATAAAGAAAATCCAAAGTGCCTTGTTCTATCAGCAGCCTGTTCATAAGAAATAAGCACATTACCCACTGATTTAAGAATTATGTTAATAGCAAGTCTTGATAATTCATAGCAATATTTGGAATTAGGAGAAGCTGCCCATTATATTTCCCAAGTCAAATCAGATAGCATATATTCTGTAATTATCCCCTCAGTACAATGAAAGAAGATGATTTCTTAAAAGATGATGTCTAGGCTCTTTTTTTGATCATGGCTTTCAGATAGTCCAATAATTTTTAAATTATCTCTCCTGGATCTATTTTCCAGGTCAGTTGTTTTTCCAATGGGATATTTCTCATTGTCTTCTATCTTTATATTCTTTTGATTTTGTTTTACAATCTCCTGATTTCTCATAAAGTCACTAGCTTCCATTTGCTTCATTCTAATTTTTATGGAAGTATTTTCTTTTTTTATTAATTTATTTTGATTTCTTGATAATTACTTCTATATGCTTTTAGTTTAAAATCTTTTCCCCCTTCCTCCCCACCACCCTCCCCAAGATGGCACACAATTTGATATAGGCTATACATTTACATTCCTATTAAACATATTCTCCCATTAGTGATGTTGTAAGCAAAAATTAAAACCAATAGGAGGAACCATTAAAAAGAGGAAACAAAACTCAACAGAAGAGAAAAAAATATCAATTCAACTTCCATAGTTCTTTCGTTGGATA
>NW_020954740.1:3113894-3116279 GCF_900497805.2 Vombatus ursinus
TTGTGTGATCTCTTTGGGATATAGCCCTAGAAGTACTATTGCTGGGTCAAAAGGTATGCACATTTTATAACCCTTTGGGCATAGTTCCAAATGGCTTTCCAAAATAGTTGGATCATTTCACAACTCCACCAACAATGCATTAGTGTTCCGATTTCCCCACATCTTCTCCAACATTTATCATTTTCCCGTTTTGTCATGTTGGCCAATCTGATCGGGGAGATGTGGTACCTCAGAGTTGTTTTGATTTACATTTCTCTAATCAATGGTGATTTAGAGCATT
Source organism: Vombatus ursinus (assembly GCF_900497805.2). Taxonomy (NCBI): domain Eukaryota; kingdom Metazoa; phylum Chordata; class Mammalia; order Diprotodontia; family Vombatidae; genus Vombatus; species Vombatus ursinus. The sequence goes on from NW_020954740.1 coordinate 3,114,175, forward strand.
TTCTCATATGACTATAGATGGCTTTAAGTTCTTCATCTGAGAACTGTCTGTTCATATCCTTTCAGCATTTATCAATTGGGAAATGGCTTGTATTCTTATAAATTTGACTTAATTCTCTATATATTTTTGAAATGAGGCCCTTATCAGAGAGACTGGTTATAAAACTTCTTTCCCAATTTTCTACCCTTTTTCTAATCTTAGTTGCATTGTCTTTGTTTGTGCAAAAACTTTTCAATTTAATGTAATCAAAATAATCCATTTTGCTTTTCTTAAAATTCTCTATCTTCTGTTTAGTCATGAATTCTTCTGTTCTCCATAGATCTGATAGTTAAATTATTCCTTACTCTCCCAGTTTGCTTATAGTATCAGCCTTTATATCTAAATCATGAACCGATTTTGACTTTATTTCGGTATATGGTGTGAGATTTTGGTCTATGCCTATTTTCTGCCATACTCTTTCCCACTTTTTAAGGAAGTATTCTCTTCAGTGAACTTTTGGACTTCCTTTCCATTTGACCAATTCTACTTTTTAAGGCATTCTTCTCCTCGTTAGCTTTTTGGACCTCTTTTTCCATTTGAGTTTCTCTGTTTTTAAGGTGTTATTTTCTTCAGTATTTTTGGGGTCTCCTTTAGTAAGCTGTTGACTAGTTTTTCATGATTTTCTTGCATCACTCTCATTTCTCTTCCCAGTTTTTCCTCTACTTCTCTTACTTGATTCTCAAAATCCTTTTTGAGCTCTTCCATGGCCTGGGACCAATTCATATTTTTTCTTGGAGGCTTTGGATGTAGGATCTTTGATTTTGTTGTCTTCTTCTGGTTATATGTTTCAATCTTCTTTGTCACCAAAGAAAGAGTCTATGGTTCAACTTTTTGCATAGTTTGCTCATGTTCTTAGTCTATTACTTGAGTTTAAACTCTTTGTTAAGGTAGGGATCTACTTCCAGTGTAGAGAATGAGCTGTCCCAAGCTTCAAGGGTTTTGTGCAACTGTTTTCAGAGATACTTCTAGGGACCTGTAGATTTTCAGTTCTTTCCAGGTGGTATGATCAAGGGTGAGGTATTTGCTCCTTTCCTGGCCTGTGCTGTGGTCTATGAGTGACAAAAAGAATTCTTTTCTGCCTTGGGACTATGTGGAGAATTCTTTCTCCACCACCACTACAAGCTCCACCATGCCAGCACTCCTCCTTGACCCAGGACTGCCACCCATAATTGTGACCCAGATCCAAGCACGGGTAAAGCAAGAGATTCCTGCCTCAGCACTGGCAAAGAGATCCCTGCAATCCCCATCTGATATGCCACTGGATTCCCCCTCAGTCTGTGGGACCAGAGCTCAAGAAGCAGTTGCCACCCTGGGGCTATGCTGGGAATGGGGTTGGGGCCACTCTTCTCTTTCACCATGGTCACAGACTTTTTCTATTAACCTTCTAAGTTATCTTTGGGGTTTGTGGGTTGAGAAGTCTAGAAACTGCCATAGCTGCCTGTGATTCAGTCCTCTGAGGCCTGCTCCAGGTTTGCTGAGGCCTGGTCTTTGCCTGAGTATCCATGCTGAACTGTGTTCCTTTCCTAGCCTGGCACAATAGATCTTTCCAATCAACCTTCCAGATTGTCTTTGGCTGGAAATTTGTTTCACTCTGTTTTTTTGTGGATTCTGCTACTCTAGAATTTGTTTATAACAATATTTTACAGGTATTTTGAGGTCTTTGGGAGAGTGCTCAAGAAAGTCACTGCTTTCACTCTGCTATCTTGGCTCCACCCTGATCATAGCTTTTTTGATAATAGTCTATGCATCCTAATTGCATCTTCAACATTTATTGTTTTTTTTTAATCATCAGTTATACTTGTATGTATATGAATCAGAGAAATCAGTGGAGAATCTTAGATCACCATAGGTTTTGTTTTTCCTCTCATAGGCTGATGAGAGTCATTCATTATTCTCTGCTACACATCATCAAGGATTTCTTCTTGTAATAATTGTTCTGTATTAGTGATATTTATCAGGCATATTCCTCAGGCAACATAAGTCACTATATGCAATGATTCAGTTTAATTTATTTTGAATTATCAATAATAACTTCCATAGGCTTTTGAGTTTTATATTTTTCTCCC
>NW_020954740.1:3116315-3123408 GCF_900497805.2 Vombatus ursinus
TCCCTCCCCAAGATGGTGCACAATCTGATATAGGCTATACATATAAATTCCTATTAAACATGTTTTCACGTTACTGATTTTGTAAGTAAGAATTAGAACCAATAGGAGGAACCACCAGAAAGAGGAAACAAAACACAACAGAAGAAAAAAATAGTCAATAATATGCTTCGATCTACATTCAAACTCCATAGCTCTTTCTGTGTATGTGGATAACATTTTCCATCATGAGGCCTTTGGAAATGTCTTAGATCCTTGTATTGCTGAGAAAGGTTAAGTCTATCAATATTAGTTATCACACAACATGGGTGTTACTGTGTAAAACATTCTCCTGGTTCTCCTGGCTTATAAGGAGAAAAATTATGTGGAAAAGAAATGGATCAGTTACATCATTTTTTTCTCAAGCAATCTGTTAACTACTTACTTCTACAATTTCCTTTTAGTTCATAAGAAAATGTGTGGCACATGTTTCAATAGTTTGCTGATCATAATTAACATAAAATGCAATGTTGCTATTGCTTTGCCATACATTCCTTCTTTATTAATTTGGAAAATCCTCATTTGTAGAACAAATTTGGAGATAGCCCATTGCATTCATCATGTAACATCACTCTAGGACTCAGAAAACTGCTAGTTGACTGACTGTCTTTTATAAAGCTATTTTTTTTACACTATCATTCCTCTTAAAAACCTACATAACTACCATTTTTTAAAGTTGCTTTACCTGATTTATCTGAGCTGGTACATGGAGAAAAAAAACAGAGGTCTAAATATAACATTGAGGACTTTCTCTGAGAAAGAAGAAAACATAGAAGGAAAATAACTAATATATTCAAATTTGATAGCTTCAAGTGTTGTTAAGCTATTCATTAGAAAATGCACATTATATGATATTAAGTGAATTGCAACATACAGCATCATAGGTTTTTAAAAATTGGATCTCAGATGGCCTCTAGCCAAATCTATATCTGAAGCAATAGTTCTCTTCATAACCTCTCTGATAAGTAATCACAAAGCCTCCTCTAGAATTCTTCTCCAGTGATAGTGAATACTCATCACTAGAACACATACATATTGATGTATGTTTATTTATATTTATATACACATACATACATGCATGCACACATACATGTGTATAAATATATAGATACACATGATATAAGTATATACGTGTGTATACAAGCTCATATATACATGTATAATCTTTATGATTTGTAAAACATGTTACATATGTTGTCTCATTTGATCTTCATGCCAACTTTGTGAAGTAAGTGCTATTATTATTCTTATTTTGTAGATGAAGAAAATAAGGCTTATAGATGTTAGTGATTTGCCAAGAGTCACACATTTAATAAGTTTCTGGAGAATTCAAATCTTTCTCATTTGAAGTCCAACACTATTCACTGTGCCACTTAGCTACCTCACTATTTACTAGACTATAGTCCATTCTACTTATAGATAACTCTGTTACTCTAAAGATTTTACTTAGGTCAATCCAAAATTGAACTTTCTGAAAATTCTAATCATTGTCCCTAGTTTATGCCCTACCTGGGGGTGAGAAGAAAAAGCCTAAGCCTTAGATTTTGTTGATTAAAAAAACCTCACCTACTTCAATTGATGACTGTAGATTAAGAATCATGTTGTGCCTGAGAACAAAAATTGCTGGGGAAAAACTCATAGTTTGACTAGAATTACTGAGAAAACTGAAAAATACTTTGGCAGAAAATAGATTTAGGTTAATATTTCACAACTTTTCCACAACAACCTCCAAAAAATATATTACATGAATAATAAAATATTTTTATGAAATATCATCAGCAAAACTCTGATTATCTCTATTGTATAAGGAAGTGACACAACTATGCAACCTGAAGCATTGTTTCTTAATTGATTAATTGTGAATGAATTTAAACAAATGATTTTCAAAAGAATAATTTTAAATTAAAAATGACAGTAAGTAAATATTCTTTTGCAAATTGTTGAATGATCTGTTGAGTGCCTCATTTTCCCACAAATTAAGCTTAATCTACCAGTGGAGTCACCTGAGTCAGGCCAAGGCCAGAGAATAAAAAAAAGAAAGATCAAACTATATCTAAGGTTTCACTACACATCCACAAATTGATGAATAAGATACAATGTGGGAACACTAAATTTTGGAGGGCTTGTGTAATCAAAGGCACAATAATACACTCTTGGTGGACTCCTGAATTAGTCCAACAATTCTGGATATGAAGCTGGCATTATGCGAAATAGTGACTAAACAGGCAGTACTTTTTTTTAATCTGTCAGTCTCTGCTACTAGGTTTGTACTTCTATGATATAAATAAAGGATTAATATAAACAAAAAACTATATAGAAGTAATATTTTTTAACAAAAAAAAAAACCAAGGAGCAGTGTTTATGAATAGCTAAATAATCTATAGGAAACTGATACAATGATACTCAGTAAGAAATGAACCTAAGAAATTTGGAGAAACTTAAGAGTATTTGAGGGACAGGGTGAACAATACAATAAGCAGAACCAAAAGAAGAATATGTACAATAGCTACAACAATATAAAAGATAAATAAACATGGGTCAGACTCTAACTAAATGCAGAATCAGTAAAGGTCCTGAAGAACAGATAACAAAGCATATTTTCCTCCCTCCTCATGGCAGAGGATTGAAAGACTACTAGGTAAGAATGTTGGAATGTTGTCAGATGTGGTCACTATATACATATAGGTACTTCATTTTTCCTACTTTTCCAAAGGCAGGCTTCAAAACAGGACATATATCCCCCAGAAATTACTATGATGTAGAGATGGACTACACCAAATATATGAAAGATAAAATAATTTCAAATGATTATGATAGGACCAAAAGTTTCTTGATACAGCTTCCCCACTTCCCTAGAAAGCTTTTTCCCGCCTCACCCTGCCCACCATATCCATGCAACCCAATGGGCCCCAGATTCTCTGATGCTATTTTCTGGTCTGGGGACATAAAAGGTCCCTGGTACCTGTATGATGGCCTCTCAGACTCTGGGTGCCTAAGACCACTCCAGTTGTCATAACCTGATTACTGACTGACAAAACACTTTTCCAGATGGAGACAGACGGGAGGGGGGCATTCAGAGAAGCTAACTTCCACTGTATTCTAGCTGCATGTCCTTGCTACATTTGGGTAAAGTAAGCCTCCTCCTCTGTTAAAGTTCAGTGCCTTGTGAATGCCTCATTTTGCCCCAATATCAAACTGAATTAAAAAGGTGCTAGTTTTAGGGCCAGACCACCAACTGCAGTATTGTTCAAATGGCTTAAGAATCTAGTTGTTGAGTCTTGTTGAGAAAACTATGGCTTGCAAACAAAAGATTACCTTACCATTATATCTAAAAGAGGTAAGAGAGTAATGCTGTAATTAGAATGCAGACTGAAGAACAGTGTGTAAAATGATGTCACAAGGAAACTGTTTCATTAAAAGGAGGCATCAGGTGCCCTAAGGGAGGTGTTGCTATAGCTTCTTCTGGAGCATTGATCTCTAATAGTGAGCCAGCAGTGTTGGTCACCATGTAGTATGCTGAATTTTAATGTTGCATCATCTATATTGGGAAAGAAGGCAGAAAAGAAGGAAGGAAGGAAAAGGGGAAAAAAGGAAAAAAAAGAATATAATAAGCATCTACTAGGTACCAAACACTGTGCTTGTTTATTTACAAATGTTTCAATTGATACTTACAATAGCTTTGTGAGGTTGGTGCTATTGTTACCTCTATTTTACAGTTGCAGAAACTGGGGCAGACATAGATTAAATGACTTGCCCAGGGTCATATAGCTAGTAACTTTTTGGATCTAAATTTAAACAAAGTTCTCCAGACTCAAGGACTCAATTGATTATGCTATCTGGTAGTTTCTACTCTTAGTTCCAATGCTCTTTGTTTTTATGCTTCATAAATATAGACGTGGTATGGTGGAAAGACCACTTGTAACAGGAATCATGAGACTTAAGCTCTAGTCCAAACTCTGTCACTGGCTTTCTCTGTGACTTTGGACAAGTTATTTCATTTGTCTAGGCCTCCACTGCCTCATGTGTAAAAGGAAGCTGTTGGACTAAGGTGTTTTCTAGATCCCTCCTAGCCCTTCTAATCAATAATTTCAAATTCTGTGCCGTTTCTAAAATCAAAAAAGTTAAAACAAGTATGGATTACATTATATTGCCATTCTTGAGTATTTTATAGACTAATATTTAATAATGATTAAAAAAATCTTTACAAATCAAGAAAAATTATCTGACAAAATATTTCATTTCTATATTAGAAAATGGTAAAATATGATTCCTCTCCATCAAAACAAAGAGTCAGTAAGAACACCCAAGGGACTCATCTTTCAACATTCAGGTTAATGGAAGTTTAAATTAGAGTTTACTAAAGTTTTTATATATATTTTTTAAAATATAGCAGGGAATGGTTATTAAAGAAAAAGCATTGTTTCTGTACATTTTGACAGTAAATTAGAGTGAAGAATATTTCTATAGATTAAAAAATATAAACCAAACAAAACATACCTCCAAAATTTCTAATACTATTCATCTTTGGGATACTAATAAATGTTATGCAGTTAGAATAGAATTTAAGGAAAGGGAATATTATCACATCCAAAGGTGTTCACAATGATGAAATTAGAGCCTCATCTGTAATCACCATTAACAAAACAAGCTACTCATTTACTGTGTGACTTTTAGATTGAATCTAGTGCAATATAAAGAAATACAATGAATTTCATTAGAGAATATTCCCTGCTTTCAGTGATTCCTAACTACTCAATGCAGCAAAGTCTACCTCTTTAATAATAATATTCATCAATATATGCAATGAGTCTGTGAATCATGGAGCGTGATGAATTGGGAAGAATTTAAATAGTGAACAACCCAAAGGACAGTGAAAAGATATTTGGTGGACAAAGAAATCCATAAGTATGTTACCAAGTAATTATGTGAAATATAGAGCGTTTGAGTGACAAAGGAAAGTTATTTCATTTGTCTAGGCCTCATGTAATAAGATTGAGCAATAGAAAATGGACAGTTCATGCAGTACATTGATATTCCTTTAGTCTGAAACAGTATGAGGAAAGATTCTAACCATTTGGGTAGACCCCTGATGATGTAGATATTGGGAGATAAGGAAAAGAATAACACAGACTACATACACACACATATATGTGTATATATAGATATATATATAGATATATATACACACAGACATAAAAACAGATATGTACATACCATAGATAGATAAATAGATGAATGGATAGATAAACAGATAGATAGAGTCAACTAGATGGTGCAGTAGATAATGGAATGCTGGACTTGAAATCAGGAAGATCTGAGTTCAAATCTTGCCTCATACACTTAATAATAGTGTGATTATCCTGGGCAAATCATTTGATCCCTCTCTTTCTAGTTTCCTCATCTATAAAACAGGGATAATAACGGTACATGCATCACAGGCTTGTTTTGAGGATCAACTAGAATTTTAAATGTATAGACACATATGGTGCTGCATAAATATTAGCTACCATATAAATGTAGATATATAGAGAGAGAAATAAATAGAAGATGAAGATTTGGGGGAGAGAGAAAGAGGAGGGAGAGGGGTGAAATGGAGTCAGGGAAAGAGAGAGAGAAGAGGGAGAAATAGAGATGTGGAGAGAGACAGAAAAACACTTTAAGAACAGAAATATGAGTTCATGGTAAGGGATCAGACATTGATTATTTAATGGCACAAGTTCTTTCAAGCTGACGTCCTATTGGGAAGAACAAAATCTTTGGAAACAGAAGCGATAGATTCAAGTTCAAGCTTTATCACTTCTTATCTATGTGACCATGTTTCAATCCTTTCAGCTTTATAATGCTAAATTTTATAATCTTAAAAATGGGAATGATATTACTTCCACTGATTACCTTAGAAGGTAATGAAGGAATCAATTTTAAAAGCATCGTATATATGTATATTTAATGCACCCTGTGATTCTATTAGCATAAGGAGTTGCAAGCGAGGAATTTTTTCTGTTTCAAATTGGAACCTCTTCCTTGACTTATAAGTTTAAGAGTTGTCTAGATTATTGAGAGGTTAAGTCACTTGCTCAGGAACATACAGAGAACATGAGTCAGAGGCAGGCATTGTGCAAGGTCTTCTTGTATCTGAGGCTAGTTTGCTTTCTGCCATTCCAATCATCCAACTAAAGATTAAAACTACATCATTGGAAAAATGCCTAGAAAGTGATGAGAAATTTTTGTTATTGACTTTCATAATAAATGAAAATATATCAGAAATGTAGAATTAGGAAATTACTTGAGATCATCTCATTAACTCATTTCATTTTGCAAATTAGTTCCAGAGAAATTAAATTAATTGCCCAAAGCCACAAAAGAAGTAGGAAACAGGAAGGGTTTATAGTAAGGGTTTGAACCACTGTGATACATCTCCAAGTCCAACATGTTTTTCAACTCCATATTCCCAACTACTGCTTTATATTTTGATTGATATTTTCACAGTGTTTACATAAAGTAAACAAATAGTAATTCCAATGAATATTCCCTTCCCCCATTCCATCATGTAGCAAGAGAAAACAAAAACCCAGGCAAACAAGATTATGTTACTTGCCCAGGGTCACAAATCTAGTAAGCATATGAGGCAGGATTTGAACTCAGGTCTTCCTGACTCCAGGCCTGAAACAGCAAAAAGTCAGAGTTGATTTTCATTCTCAAAATTGAGGCTAGATTTTCTGGTCATAAACCAAAGTACTTGTTTTCCCTACATTCCTTTTTTTTTTTTTCCTGAAAGTATTGGAAATGAATATGCATCATTGTGGAGTTGTTGTTCAGTCATTTCAGTCGTATCCAACTCTTCATAACCCTCTTTGGGTTATTTCTTGGCAAAGATACTGGAGTGGGTTTGGTATTTAATGTATCAGCTTAATTAAAATTGAGGAACTGAGGCAAACAGGATTATGTGACTTGTCCAGGGTCACAAAGCTAGTAAGTGTCTTAGGCCAGATTTGAAATCATGAAGATCAATCTTCCTGATTCCAAGCCCAGGGCTCTATTGCCTGTGCCACCTAGCTGT
>NW_020954740.1:3123430-3127522 GCF_900497805.2 Vombatus ursinus
AGATAGATAGATAGATAGATAGATAGATAGATAGATAGATAGATGAAAGGCAGATAGATACATATACACACACATATATTAGAGAAAGAAATGCTCTAAAATTTATAAGCTTAATGCAATATTGAATAATTTTTTTTCACTCAAACATGGCCTTAAGTCCACATTTTGGAAGTGTTTCCAATTCTCTATATGCTCTGTTTAAATATTCTTGGCTGTGCATTCCAGATTTAAGTCTGCAGGAAGGTTGTGTTCCAAGTCAATAATTTAACTACATAAAGGTGTTCAGACCTGTTTTGTGCAAACCAAGTCATAATTAAGCCTACGCCTTGGCTCAGCTGTTTTTGATCTTTCCCCGCTGTCTGATATAGATCCTTGGGGAGGGGGGGAATCTTGCTATTTGCAAGCAGATGCCTGTTAGCAACAAAAATCTGCTTAGGATTGTTTGTATATCCCCTCTATCCAGACCTTCCCCTAACCTCAATCAAAATTTTAATGAATATTTATAGAATCAAAGTCTAGAACTGGACAGTCTCTGTTTTCCAGCTCCAATATTCTGTTAGTTTCCAACCATGGAAGCCTTCTTGTGTTCCTGTGAGACTGTTCTGTATGACTAAAGATATTGGACACCATTCTAAGTACCACATTGTATTCACCCACCAGAAACGAAACCACCAAAACGTTTTATGTACCTGAAATCAAGCAGAACTTTAACAGAATTTTGCTGAGTAGTAGGAAGAACATTTTCAGAAAAAAAGGATACTCTTTAAAATAAATTTTTTGCTTTCATTTTTGATCAAATTTGTTTCTGAATGCAACCTTTTTCCCTCTCCTCCACAACAAGTTGTCTCTTCTAACAAAGAGGGGAAATAGCAATATTTTGAACCCATAGCCCACTTACTGTGAAATAAAAGGAGGGAGCTCTCAACTCTAGGACAAATTTTGGTTATTATAATTATATGAGGTTCACAAACATGCTGTGGGAGATTAGTTAATCCTTCTAAGGAATTTAATACCATACTTGAAGAGGAGCTGTTTCTTCTCGGTAGAACAACAAAACTTTAGAACTCGTGGCATACAGGCACTAATTCCTCCACTCTGCCTTGGCAAAACAGAAATGACAGCTTATTCTCACAAAGAGAGGGAGCAAAATTCAATAGGACATGCATTCCCTTCATAAACTCCAAAGTTACCTTGCTATCATAAATATCACACATGCAATACACAATAAAAAGAATAATAGTATATATGCATCTTATTCAATGTGGGCAGGTTTACCAGTATTTATTAAGCACTATGTAACAAGCAATAGTGTTGGGGGCATAAAGAAAAGCCAAACAAACAAAACAAAATAAAAACATGTAAACAAAGGAAAAAAATCCTTACTTTGAAGGAGCTCAAAGACTAGTGGGGGAGACATGCAAAGAAGATATACTCAGAGATATAGACAAAATAAATTAAATGTAATCTCAGAAGGAAAGTGCAAACATTCAAAAGGATTAGAAAGGGCTTCTTGTAGAAGGTGAAAATTTAGCTTCATGTGGAAGGAATTCAGGTAATCCAGGCAGCAGATATGAAGAGGAAGAGAATTATATTTATGGGGAACCTACATCAAAAATTAATGGAGTCAGGAGGTGGAATGCTGTAATCCAGAAGCTATAAGAAGTGATACTCTGGCTCTAAACATACACTATTATATAAGTTGAGAATCTGGAAACACTTATATCGCAATTCTCTTTTCCTCTCTCACATATTCTAGCTATACACACACACACACACTCACACACACACGTCTGTGTGTATGTATATATGTATGTACACATGTATGCACACATATCCATATATACATGTGAATATATACATACACACGTGTATATTTGTGCATATATACATGTACATATATACATACATATGTGTGTGTGTGTGTGTACACACACACACACACATCTGCAAGCATACTGATTTCCTTCCATAAATAGGTCCACAAGATCTTTACCATAGATGTTATTTCATAATAGTCATTTTCAATGGTTCCAACATCCTCCCAACTACTACTGAATGTGTTTCAGGTTATTTGCATTATCTATCACTGTGCAACCTATAGATGAGATCCAGTAGGTTCCTAAGCCATACCCCACTAATCCCCATGTAGTTACCCTAACAAGATAATTTTCTTTATAGAATGTTAAAGGTGAAAAGTATAATATTCTGGACCAGTGGCTAGAACAAAACTCTGCAATGAACAGAACAATAACTGATAATTGTTCACATTAATAGAATGTTTTAATGATGGCACAATTAATATTGACTAGTTTCCAAGAGAAAAAAATCAATTACAGAAATAGGGCCTTCCACCAAAATAATAAAAACAAACAAACAAACAAAACAAACAAAAAAAGGCTTGGTTATACAATTGATAAACTATGAAGTCTTTATTATTTGACTTATTATAAAAGAAAACTTTGATTTCCATCTACAAGTGAAGGTCTCAGTGGTTATAATACTAGATCAATTGCATGCCTGCAGCATGGCATTATGTGCAGTACTAGAATTGAAGTCAGGAACACATGAATTCAGTGGCCTCCTTGGGGCCTTGATAACTGAGTGATTATGGATAAATCAATTTATAGCTGTGGCTTCATTTTCTTATCTGCATTCTAAGGTCCTCTCAGAAAGAGAGGGTCGGACTTGATGTCATCTAAGCAGAAAGAGGCAATAATCACCTAGTCAGTCAATGAACATTTATTAAGTACATATTATGTGTCAGGTAGTGTACCAAGCACTGAAGATACCAAAGAAGACAAAGGACAGTCCCTGTATTTGAGAAAATCATAATCTAAAGGGATAGATAACCTATAAACCATGTTAAAACAATCTATGTATAGAAAAAAAATTTTAAAAAGTAGCAGGGTAAAGGCCTTGGAGTTGAGGGACTGGGGGCACAAATGTAAAAAATTTTACTCAGAGGCCTATAAATGCGACCTTATGATAATGATCAAGGACACATTCAAAAATTATATGCAACCAATATAGTAGAGGCTTCTTCCTGACATAAGGGCCTGGGAATGTTTTGGAGGACTTCTTACTTCTCTGCCTCATTGGCTGAATGCAGAAGATCTGGGAAATTTAGTGTCTTTAATAAAAACCTGAGAATGGTCTTACAAACTGATGCAGAATAAAAGGAGTAGAACAATAGAAAAAAATACAAAATGATCACAACCATGTGATAACAACTTTGAAAGATTTTAGAACTGGTCAGTGCAATAACTGATCATTGCTTGAGAAGATTAATGATAAAGAATTTTTCTCAGGGAAATGATGGACTACAGGTACTGAATTGTGTGTGTGTATGTATTTATGTGTGTATACACGTATGTACGTATATGTATATGCATATGTATGCATATTATATATAATGTATATATGTATATATGTATATGTGTGTATATATATACAGATATGAAATCTATTTAATGAGTTGATTTGCTTTGATTTAATATGCTTACTGTTTATAGGACAGGCCAACATTCTATTTAATGATGAGGAAGGTGAGCTGTGACAGTGATGCAAAACAAGAAAAATGAAGTAATATTTAAGAAATATTTTAAAATATTCAGAAGTGATCAAAAATTTCATAAGGGTATAGATGAATAGGGTGGTTTATATACTTCATGAGATAGAGCATGTTACATTAAGTTCACAAGTCCATAAAACCAATTCTCTATTATGCAGATGATGCGAAGTTGATATTTTCTAACTACCCCTTAAAAAGAAAACAAAACAAAAATGTACATTATCAGGGGTATAACTACTAACACTTTATATAATCTCTCAGTTTCATAAGCCCAAACAAGTTAAGGAAAATGTTTTGAATTCAGAGAAGATCCCTCTAAAATAATCTTCAGTCTGGAGTCAACAAGTTGTAAGGTCAAATGCAGCTTCAGATACTTCCTAGGGGTGTGACCTTGTGCAAGTCATTAAACTGCCTCCATTTCCTTATTTGTAAAATAAGGAAAATAATAGAACTCAATTCCCAGGTTTCCTGTGAGAATCAAATGAGATATTCATAAAACCCTTTCAACTGTTAAAGTGCTA
>NW_020954740.1:3127572-3130589 GCF_900497805.2 Vombatus ursinus
TTCTTCTTCTTCTTCTTCTCCTTCTTCTTCTTCTCCTTCTTCTTCTTCCTTCCTTCCTTCCTGTCAACAGTCCTTACCACAAATATTGCACGTAGCCTTGTTCACTTTTGATAATACACCACATAGATCTCTTGCTTTTAATCATTCTCAGAAGACAGAATTTGAGATTAATCTTTGTTGTTGCTCTCTTTCTCCTTCTACTACATTTCTTACTCCAGTAATTTTCCTCAGCTCCAAGAACTTAATCTATATTTTGTCACAGGTACCTCCCATTGATTATTAGCTTTTTCCCCCCTGCATTTCTTCTCAACCTCCAAAAGATGACACTTGTTCGTTTTCCTTGGGGAATAGGTCTTAATCCATCCTACAAGGGGAGAACATTTAGCAGTATTCTATCTTGTGTAAGGGAATTTCCAGCCAAAGCCCATCTCTATGCTGTATGCCTCTTTCTGTGGATATCACTGTTTTTTGTTTCTGTTTTTGCTTTTTATATATTATTTTACTTTCCCCGAATTACATGAAAAATCTCATTCATTTTTAAAATTTGAGTTCCAAATTTTCTCCCTTCCTTGCTCCCCACTCCTCCCATTGAGAAGGCAAGTCATTTTATGTAGGTTATACATGTGTAGTCATGCAAAACATGTCCATAATAGTTATTTTGTGAAAGAAAACAGACAAAAAAACTCAAGAAAAATAAAGATAGTTAAAAAAGTATGCTTCAGTCTGTATTCAAACACCACCAGTTCTTTCTCTCAGGATAGATAGCATTTTTCATCATAAGTCCTTTAGAGTGATCTTAGATTGTTATTGTTGAGAATAGCTAAGTCATTCACAGCTGATCATCTTACAACGTTGCTGTGACTTTGTACACAGATTATGTCACTTTACATCAGCACATGTAAGTCTTTCACAGTACATCATTTTATATCAGCCCATGTAAGTCTTTCCAGGCCTGTTTGAGAGCATCTTCCTCACCATTTCTTATAGTACGATAGTATTTCATCATAATCACATACCACAACTTGTTCAGCCATTCCACAATTGATAGGCTTCACCTCAACTTCTAATTCATTACCCTAAGAAAAGAGCTGCTATAAATATTTTTGTACTTTTAAGTCCTTTTTCCTTTTTTATCCCTTTTGGGACACAGATCTAGCAGTGGTATTGCTAGATCAAAGGATATACATGGTTTGATAGCCCTTTGGATATAGTTACAAATTCTTCTACAGAATGGTTAAATCAATTCACAACTCCAGCAACAGTGCATTAAAATTTCATTTCCCCCCATCCCCTCTAACATTTGTCATTTTTCTTTTCTGTCCTATTAGCCAACCTAAAAGGTATGAGGTACTGCCTCAGAAGTGTTTTAATTTGCAATTCTCCAATCAATAGTGAGCTGGAGTGTTTTTTCATATGACTATAGATAACTCTAATTACTTCATCTGAACACTGATCATATTTTTCATCATTCATCAATTGGGGAATGGCTCTTATTTTTATATATTTGACTGTTCTCTATAGTTTTGAAAAATGAGACCTTTATTGAGAAACTTACTTCAATTTTTTTCAGTTACTATTGCTAACTGTTGTTCCCTCCATCCTACCCCACATTTATTCTATTCTCTCTTTCCATTCACCCAGTATCTCCTCAAAAATGTTTTGCTTCTGACTACCTCACGTTCCCTTCCACTGTAAAAGCTTTTTCTTGCCTCTTTTATGTGAGATAATTTATTCTATTCTACCTCTCCTTTTCCTTTTCTCCCAATATATTGATCTCTCACCCCTTAATTTTATTTTTTTTAGATTATCATCCCTTCATATTCAACTCACACCTGTGCTCTCTGTCTATATATATATATACTCCTTCTAATTACCTTAAAAATGAGAAAGGTTTTATGAGTTACAAATATTATCTTCCCATGAAGGAATGTAAACAGTTTAAAATTATTAACTCCCTTATGATTTCCCTTTATTGTTTACCTTTTTATGCTTCTCTTGAGTCTTGTATTTGAAAGTCAAATTTTACTACTCAGCTCTGGTCGTTTCATCAAGAATATTTAAAAGTCCACTATCTCATTGAATATCTATTTTTCCCCTGAAGGATTATTTTCAATTTTGTTGGGTAGGTGATTCTTGGTTTTTATCTTAGCTCCTTTGACTTCCAGAATATCATATTCCAAGCCCTCTGATCCTTCATTTTGGGAGATCCTAAATCTTGTGCTATCTTGACTGTGACTCCACAATAATTGAATTATTTCTTTCTGACTGCTTGTAATGTTTTCTTCTTGACATGGGAACTCTGGAATTTTGCTATAACATTCCTGGCAGTTTTCCTTGGGGGTCTCTTTGAAGAGGGGATTTGTGGATTATTTCACTTTCTATTTGCACTCTGGTTCTGGAATATCAGGGCAGGAATAATTTGATAATTTGATTGAATTAATAATTTGATAATTGATACTTTTAATTGATTGAACTGATAAATTGATAATTTCTTGAAAGATGATATCTAGGCTCTTTTTTTATTGTGGTTTTCAGGAAGTCCAATAATTTTAAATTATCTCTCCTGGATCTATTTTCTAGGTCAGTTGTTTTTGTAAGGAGATATTTTACATTGTGTTCTATTTTTATTTTCATTCTTTTGGTTTTTTTTTTTCTTAACTTCTCCTAAAGTCATTAGCTTTTACTTGCTCCATTATAATTTTTTTAACATGTGTTTTTAAAACTTTGGGTTACGAATTTTCTCTCTTCCACCGTCTCACCAACCCTCATTAAAAAGGCAAGCATCTTGATGCAGATTAGAGATGTGTAGTCATTCAAAACAAGTAGTCATGTTGTGAAAAAACTAAGTATATTTCCCTTTATCCTATCCTACCCCCTATTTATTCTATTCTCTTTTTTGACCCAGTTCCTCCTCAGAAGTGTTTGCTTTTGATTATCCCTTCCCCCAATCTGACCTCCCCTCTATCAACCCCCTGCTCTCTTGTCCCCTTCCCCCCCTTATTTTCCTGTGGGGTAAG
>NW_020954740.1:3130799-3131345 GCF_900497805.2 Vombatus ursinus
CTATCTATCTATCTATCTATCTATCTATCTACCTATCTGTCTGTCTGTCTGTCTGTCTATCCATCTATATACATACATATAATTTTTTCTCTTCCACTACCCTAATACTGACAAAGGACTCATGAGTTACAAATATCATCTTTCCATGCAGGAATGCAAATAGTTCAACCTTAGTAAGACTCTTACGATTTCTCTTTCTTGTTTAGCTCTTCCATATTTCACCTGAGTCTTGTGTTCAAAAGTCAAATTTTATATTCAGCTCTGGTCTTTTCCTCAAGAATGCTTGAAAGTCCCCTATTTCATCTAATGACCATTTTTAACCTGAAGGATTATACTCAGTTTTGCTGGGAAGGTGATTCTTGTAGTCCTATGTCCTATCCCTCCAGAATATTATACTCCATGCCCTCTGGTCCCTTAATGTAGAAGCTGCTAAATCTTGTGTTATCCTGATTGTGTTTCCACAATACTTGAATTGTTTCTTTCTGGCTGCCTGCAATATTTTCTCCTTGACCTGGGAATTCTGGAATTTGGCTACAATATTGCTGT
>NW_020954740.1:3131378-3131704 GCF_900497805.2 Vombatus ursinus
AGTTTTACTTTGGGGATCTCTTTCAGGAGGTGATCAGTGGATTCTTTCAACTTCTATTTTGACCTCCGGTTCTAAAATATCAGGGGAGTTTTCCTTGATAATTCCTTGAAGGATGATGTCTAGGCTTTTTTTTTTAGTCATTGCTTTCAGATAGTGCAATAATTTTTAAGTTCTCTCTCCTGGATCTATTTTCCAGGTCAGTTGTTTTTTTCCAAAGAGATATTTCACATTCTCTTCTATTTTTTTCATTCTTTTGGATTAGTTTTCCAATGCATTGATTTCTGATATAGTCACTAGCATCCAATTGCTCCAATGAGATTTTTAAA
>NW_020954740.1:3131829-3132021 GCF_900497805.2 Vombatus ursinus
CTTCTCTTACTTGTTTCTCAAAATCCTTTTTGAGCTCTTCCATGGACTGGGGTTCATATTTTTCTTGGAGGCTTTGGATGTAGGAGCTTTGGCTTCATTGTCCTCTGGTTGTGTGTTTTGATCTTCTTTGTCACCAAAGATGATATAGTCTGACTTTTTTTGAGCCTTTGTTTGCTCATGATCTCAGCCAAC
>NW_020954740.1:3132173-3170223 GCF_900497805.2 Vombatus ursinus
ACTCTTTTCTGTCTTGGAACTGTGAGGAGGATTTCCTCTCCACAGCCACTACCAGTTCCACCATGCCAGCACTCCTCCTTGCCCCAGCACAGCCACCCAGAACTTTGACCCAGATTTAAGCATGGGCAAAGCAAGAGAATCCTGCACCAGCAGAGAGATCCTTGCAATCCCCCTCTGATCAGCCACTCAATTCCCCCTCAGTCTGTGATTCAGAAACTCAGGAGGCAGCTGCCAGCCCAGGGTCAAGCTTGAGGAATGGCGCTGGGACCCCACGCTTCTCTCTCACTACAGAAATAGACTTGTCCCACTGACCTCCCAAGTTGTCTTTGACATTCATGGGTTAAGAAGTCAGGAAACCACTATAGTTGCCCATTATTCAGTCCTCTGAGGCCTGCTCCAGGTTTGCTGTGACCTGTGCACCCATGTCAAAATAAGTCCTCTCCCAGCCCGATGCAGTATACCTTTCAGATCAACCATCCAGGTTGTCATGGGCTGGAAATTTGTTTCACTTTGTCTTTTTGTGGGTTCTTCTGCTTTAGAATTTGTTTAGAGACATTTTTATAGGTATTTGGAGGGGTTTGGGGGAGAGCTCAAGTAAGTCATTGCTTTTACTCTGTCATCTTGGCTCTGCCTCCTCCATTATAATTTTTAAGCAATTGTGTTCCTCAGCGAGCTTTTGGACCACCTTTTCCATTTGGCCAATGCTACTTTTTAAGACATTCTTTTCCTCATTGGCTTTTTGGACCTCTTTTAGCATTTGGTCTCATCTGTTTTTAAGGTGTTTTTCAGTATTTGTGTGTGTATGTGTGTGTGTGTGTGTATGTGAATCTGTTGACTCATTTTTCATGATTTTCTTGTATCACTCTCATTTATCTTCCCAATTTTTCCTCTATCTCTCTTACTTGATTTTCAAAATCCTTTTTGAGCTCTTCCATGGCAAGAGACCAATTCATATTTTTCTTGGAGGTTATGAATGTAGGAGCTTTGACTTTGTTGTCTTCTTCTGAGTGTGTTTTGATCTTCCTCATCATTATAGTAATTTTCAATAGTCAGAGTTCTTTTTTTTCTATTGTTTTGTTGTATTCCTAAACTATCACTTGACTTTTAACTGTTTGTTAAAACAGGGCTCTGCTGCCATGGTGGAAGGTGCACTATCCTAAGCTTCAGGAGTTTTGTGCAGTTGTTTTCAGAAATACTTCTAGGGACCTGTAAGTTTTCAGTTATAACAAGGTGATATGATCTAAGGAAAGGTGTTTACCACTGTGCTGGTCTGTGCTCTGATCTGTGAGTGATCACAAGCATTCTTTTCTATGCTGGAACTGGGAGAAGGCCACCCAACTTCCCCTGTTGCCACAAGCTTTGGTGTGCTGGTGCTGTCCCTTGCTGAGACCTAGATCTGTGTATGATCAAAGCAACCAAGTCCTGCCTTAGTGTTAGTGCAAAACCACTGTAATCCCCTTCCAACCAGCTGTTCAACCCCCTTTTCTGTGGGCTGAGAGCTCTGGAAGCAGCCACTGCCACTGCTGCTGTTGATTCAGTCACTTCCAAGGCCTGCCCCTGATTTGCTGGGGCTGGGGTGGGCTGGTGTAGCCTGTGCTGGTCTCACTCCACTCTCATCCAGGTGTGACACACCTTTCCTGGTAATCTTTTAAATTGTCTTTGGCATCTGTGGGCTGAGACGTGTGAAAACTTCCACTGTTGCCACTAATTAAGTCACCCCCAGGCCTCCTCCAGGTTTTCTGGGGTCTGGTCTGTGTTGATGCAGTCTGCATTACACTGTGTTCCTCTCTCACCCTGGTGCAAATGATCTTTCCTGCCAAACTTCCAAGTTGTCTTGGACTAGAACTGTGTTTTACTCCATCTTTGTGTGGGTTCTGCTGCTCTGGAATTTTTTTAGAGTCGTTTAAAAGTATTTGGAGTGGTTTGTGGGAGAGCTCAGGTGAGTCCCTGCCTTTACTCTGCCATTTTGCCTCTTCCTGATCATGTAATTTTTTATGGTAATCATTGGAGATCCTTCCTTGATTTTCCACCATTTAAGGAGAGTTCTCAGGGAATTAATTTCATTGTTTCCCAATGCGCTGACCTCTTAGAATTAATAATCTTCAGAAACTCATCATTCTGAAAGGTGAAGTCAATTCTGATGTTCACCCCTCCTCATATCATTTGCTTCTCTGGCTACTGGTCTTCATCATGCCTTCACACCCAGGTAACGATTCTATTACCACCCCTTTTGAGTTTCTTTTTATGTGTTGTCTTCCTCTCCAATATATTGTAAGATCCTTGAGGACAGGGAAATGTCTTATCTTTTTTTTTATCCCCATGCTTAGGATAGTGCCTGGCATGTAGTCAGGCTTAATGTTCACTAACTAGATGTGAAAATAAAACCTATATAAAACTGTAAAAGATTTTTTACTTCAGTTGAATAACTAATAATAATAATAATTATCACTTCAAAAACAAAGAATCATTGGCAACTCTTTTCTCTTGTTCATCTAACACATCCAACCACTATGAAAATGTACTGATTGAGGAATGTCTGAACAAGTTGTGGTATATGATTATGATGGACTACTATTGTTCTATGATGAATGATGAACGGGATGGGTTTGTAAAATCTGGGAAGACTTATGTGAACTGACGTAAAGTGAAATGAACAGGACCAGGAGAACATTGTATGCAGTAATAGCAATTTTGTAATGATGATCAACTGTGAAACACTTAGCTACTCAGATCAATATAAGATCCATTACAAGTTCAAAGGGTAATGTTGAAAATAGGTATTTACCTCCAGAGAGATGTGATAAACTCTGAGTGCTGATTGAACCATGCTGGGTTTGATTTTTTTCTTTTTTCCAGCATGACTAATATAGAAATACGTTTTGCATGATTTCATATGTATACCAGGTATTGCTTGCTTTCTTAATTGGTGGGGGGAAAGAAGAGAATTTAGAATTAAAAAAAGTTAAAAAAATTAACAACAACAACAAAACTTGCCTATTCTACCTTTTCAAATTCTATGAAAGAAAGAGGGTGGCTTGAGAATCAAACTACATAGGTTCAAATCCTGCCTCAGACCCTTAAAGTTATGTAACCTTGTATAAGTAACTTAATTGCATTTGGCATCAATCAATTTATTCATCTGTAGCATGAGAAGTTTAGACTAAATGACTCCAAGATTTTTTCAGCTCTAAATATAAAATCCAATTATCTCCTTTTGCATTTCTATCCACTCATACCATATTCACACTAGTTAAGGCCCTCATCAATTGCCATCTAGACCACTAACTCAGCCTTGTTTGATACCATCTGTCTTAGTTGCTTCTCCCTTCTGAATGGAGGTCTAGAGGGTGGAGTAACAAACTTTCCCCAGTTACTTTCTTTATAAAGGGCAGAAACTGGACTTTCTACTCACTTCACTTTGTATTTGCTACTCTGTGTGGTTTCAACTCCAAGGAACAAGATGCTACCTGGTTTCCCCTCACCCTCATATTTTCCTGATTCTTTTTTATTGTTGTCTCTCCCTCTTCCCACTCTTAGATTCTAAATTGTGTAAGGGCAAAGGTCTCTTTTTGTTAATTGTATCACCATGGACTGAAACATTTTGGTTTGGATTGGACCATTGTAAGAGCCTCCTAATTGATCTTTCTACATCCAGTGTCTTTAGTTCTTGTAACCTGACAAATAACCTATGCAAGATGTAACCTAACAAGTGCGTATGCAAGGGTGTAGCCCTCACCTCTTCAGCTTCCATGGTTACACAGCTATCAAGAAACCAGAAAAGAAAGTTCTCATCACCAATATACTTGATCCCACAGATTGGTTAAACATCAGAAATTATATTTTTATCAATGCATATGTCAAGAAAATAAATGCATTAATATTTGTTTTGCCAATACAGTTTAAGCATCTTTGGATTTTTCTTTTTTCCTTGAAGCTGAAAACATCTCTTTGGGAATAGGAGCTCCTTAAGAGCTTTCTTGTATTCTATTTATGCCCCAGGATTTAAGTGGAGGAAGGGAGAAACTAAGCATTTATATAGTATCTACTCTGTGCCAGGCACTGTGCTAAGTGCTTTGCAAATATCTCATTGGATCTTTACAGCAACCGTGAAAGGTAGGGGCTGTTAATATTCCCATTTCACAGTTGAAGAAACTGAGGCAAATAGAAGAAATGACTTAGTCTTCCAGACTTCAAGCCCAGCACTTTATACTCTATCCACTGTGCCATCTACTTAACAAAGTAATTAATGTAAAGTAAATATGTATGTATATAGTATTACCTCTAGGATTATATATAGTATTACCTCTAGGACTAAATATAAAAACCTCAGTTTAGCATTTAAATTCCTTCACAGTCTGACTCTTGCTTATGGTTTCCAACTGATTACAAATTATTCCCTGTCATGAAATCTATTTTTTCAAGCAAAAATGACATATTTGTCCTTTCTTACAGGATAACAAATCTCTTGCCTATGCCTAGAATACATTTATTTCTCTTCTTCACCTTTCGGAAACATTAACTCCTTTCAAGTCTCATCTTAAGTATCACTTTCTTCAAAAGTCCTCTCCTGATTCAAATATTACCACCACTCACAATTATTTTATATTGTATATATGCATGTATATATGCATGTATATGTATATGTATGTATATGTATATATTAATGAATATGTCTATAGTATTTACATTTGTTATACAGATACGATATACATATATGTACACAATATGTATGTGTACATAAGTAAGTGCTAATCTATATATGCCTATATATACATACAAATATATGTACACATACATGTATTTGTATGTATATTTACTTATCTGTGGGTATGTTGCATCCCCTCAGAAAAATATAAGCTCCTCGAGGGAGAGAGACTATCTTAATTTTCTATTTGCATTCCTAGCAACTAGCATAGTACCAGATACATATTCAGGACTTAATGAATTTTTTTAATGTTTGTTGGTTAGAGTGACTGAAATCTACCCCCCCCCAAAAAAAAGATAAGAACCTTCTTCCTTCCCATCACATACATACAATGTGAGAAGCTAATCTGAATATAAGAAACACATTTTAATAAATGTTGCCTAATGCACACCCTATTCCTAATCACTCTCCTTCGTCCTCCTTCATCACAATCTCCACCCCTCCACTTAGTTTTCTTTTAAATACCGTTTAGAATTAGAAATGCATTTCAGAAGGATTGCCATTTACCAGCATATCTTTAAGTGGTTTAAAAATGAAGCACTCATACTTCATTTTGTGACCATGAAACAACAAAATCATAACATTTTCCAGGAGAATAAATGTGCTATGTATTATAGCTTATGAAAGGATATGTTGCTTTCATTTGTTGATGTTTTTTAAACTATGTTTGCTAAGAAATCTAAAGCAGAAAGCACTTATCTGTGAAATGTGTAAAAAGCAGAAATATGTTATATGTTCCTTTATCTTATAAACTAGAAAATAGCTTCTTTTTTCTCTAAATTCTCAAAGTGACATTAAAAATGAAACTAAAAATGAATATTTTTTCCATTTTAAAAGAAAAGTAGTGGGGTTTCATGGTATCTACCTTTTAGGGTAGATTATGTTTGGCTAACCTTATTGTATGGTACTTTCAGTGCTTCAATTACTAAAATTCTGCATATTAGATTTGAGGTTACATACCATCTACTGCATTCCACATTACTGAGAATAATATTCAATTGCCTTCAATGACTTCTAATTTCATGGCAAATAAATTCTAGTTTTCACTGTCATTTAAGGTCCTTCAACATCAAGATCATACTACATTTTTATATTTAGCTCACACTTTTGGTGTTCATATATATTTTCCAGTTCAACCAATCCTGGTTACCACCTAAAAATATTTTCACCTTCACATTTTACTCACATAGTTCACTACAGTATATGGGGTGGTCAAGGAGTACTAGCACTTCTGGAGTGAGGGCTTCTCAATCTCTTTTTAGGGGTGCTTATCCACCTTTATTGCCTGCCTATCACCCAATTCTCACCTATGGCTCCAAGAAGCTATAGCATATACAGTTGCTACACCACAGTAAACTGTCTTGGCACATGGGCTAAACTAAGTTGATGGCAACCAAAGGGCTCCAAGCCCATTAGTAAATTGGAGGGGGAGGGAGTGTCCACCCCAAGCATGTGAAGACTTCCCCTGGCAGAATGTGTGGATGAGATCAATTTGCTCCAAAAGCCATGAAGGTGATTGAAGCAGGAGCTATGGAGTCCTTAGAGCTTTATCAGAAATCTAAGACACCAAGGTCATTCATTGCATCCTGGGCCATCGCTAGTCATATCAACTTTTGTCTTGCCACTGGACTTTGATGACTCTGGAATAAAGAGGGAGGCTGATGATTTTGTGCAACTCTGCTTCACTTAAACCCAATTCAAGCATGAGTCAAGATATTACCTCATAATGTCATTGGTTCTCTCCAAAAACAAAAGACAAACAATAACAACATAGACCTTGGTGTCTTCGATGTCTGACAAAACTTCACAATGCCTGGTTCACCCACTGTCATGACTATTGGAACACATTTTTATTTTCTGCTCATTCCACTGGAGAAAGTCCTCATCTGCTTGGAGTAGACATTGTCCTAACTCACTGATGGATTTGAGGCTTGTTGGTTACCCTGAGCCTGGTTTAGCCAGTCTGTCAAAATGGTTTTATTGGGATATTACTAGTACAGCTACAGCTACAGCTTCTTGAAGCCACCAGTAAGAATTAGGTGATGAGCAGATCCCAAAGGTGGGTGAGTAGCCCTGAAAAGGGCAAGTCCTTCAACCAGAGAGGCTAGTCTTCCCTGAACACCCGGAAGTCATATTGTACCAAGTCTAGAAAGCAACTTGGAAATCATATAGCTCAACTACTGTGTTTTTACCAAAGAAAAAATTGTGGAAGAGTGTCCTGTGCAAGGTCAGTTGGTAGTCACCAATTCACAAAAGATATTTAGGGCTCTTGACTCTCAAATTTTACTCTCTCTTTTTTTTTAAAACATTTTCTTTTACTTTATATATAATCCAGTGCCTTTTCTACTTAAAGAATTATTATTCTAAGTGGTTAGTTCAAGGAAAGTTTTTGATATCAACATCATCAAATTGATCTTAAACACTTTATATTTAATTTTAAATTAATTATAAATTGAATTATCATTACATTAATTATCATTAATTATACACAAATTAATTAATTATGATGTTCTTTACATTAATTATCTTCCTTGAGGTAAATGCTACAGTTCTTATTTGGAAAATCATGGCAAAATTTGGTTGCCCAGGGTTCATCAGTATTATATGCCACATTCATGATGCCTTGCTTGCATTCGTTCTGGATAATGAACAATGCTTTTCCACTTTCCCAGTCACCAGTGGAGTGAAACAGGGCTGTATGCCTGCTCCCATACTTTTTAGCATGATGTTTTCAACAATGTTGTCAGACTCCTTCAATGAGAATGAAAAGGGTATCAAGATGAACTATCATATTGATGGTAAATTATTTAACTTGAAAAAGCTATAAGCCAAGACAAAAGTAGAAGGAAATTTGATGCATGAATTTTTGTTTGCAGATGATTGTGCACTCAATGCAGCCTCTGAAGCTAAGATGCAACACAATATAGATCTAATGTCTTCTGTGGTTGCTAATGTTGGCCTGGCAATTAACACCAAGAAAACAGAGGTTCTCTACCAGCCAGGATGGCACCATCAGTTACAACAAATGGAGAGATTTTGAATGCCTTGGTAAGTTCAATTATCTTGTCAGTATACTTTCCAGCATTTGCCACATAAATGATGAGGTTAACACACATGTTGCCAGAGCTAGCTCAGTTTTGGGGAGGCTCTGAAGGAAAATGTAGGAGATTACAGGTATTAGGATGCCTACTAAACTGAAGGTCTACAGAGCTGTTGTGCTAACCACTGTTGTAAGTCTTTGAAACCTGGACAGTATACCAGTGTCAGAAAACTGACTCACTTCCATTTGATTGACTTAGAAGATTCTGAAAATCACCTGGCAAGATAAGACACTGAATACTGATGTCCCTTCTGAAACTGAACTACCAAACATTCAAACTCTATTGAAGAGAGCACAACTTTGATGGCCTGGACACATTGTTCAAATGCCAAACATTCATTTCTCTAAAAGACCATTTTGGAAAAAACTCACACGAGGCAAGCACTCACATGGAGGTCAGAAGAAGTGATACAGGTACACTCAGAAGACCTCTTTGAAAAACTTTGGAATTGATTGTGAGACATGGGAGGCACTGACACAGGACCACCCAACATGGGCATTACATCATTGAAAGTATTGTGTTCTATGAGCAAAGCAGAATTGCAGTAGCTCAAAAGAAATGTGAGATGTACAAATTTAGAGACATCTCCATTCTAAATGTTATATGGACTATTTGTGCCCGACCTAAGATAAAGCATTCTGAGCTAATATCGGTCTGATTAGACAGTCAGACATATGTTGACATAGTGATGTCATTGTTTATCTCTTTAAGCACAAAAGGCAAAAATCAACCAGTAGCTCTCATTATTCCAATTTTACAGATTAAAAAAAAAAACATTAAGTTCAAGGGTATTTAGTACCTGTCCCAAGTTCAAATAGCAAATAAGTGCCTAATGCAGGATTCAAATTCAAGTTGCCTTAATAATATTTCCTAGTTAACCCTTTTTCTCCTTTACAATGCACATCTCTCATATCTTGGTTCTAATCACCTTCTTTCTTTTCCCAATAACTTTACCACTAGCTTTCAGTCATGTTATTCTGGAAGAGGACTTGTGTTTTGATTTTTTTAGCAGCTGTTTCCCAGTGATCGTAAGAAAGGGTCCATTATATGACAAATATCATTGTTTACTTTTTCTTGGTGCTTTTGTATTCTGAAGGACTTTGCTTAATGCTTTACACTAATCTTAATTTTGATACTTATGCTATGGCATTAACCATTAAAGCTTCACCCTAGGATTCTAAGAACCCTGAGTAAAGGGGGTTATTCTTCCATGTGCTAATCCTTAACAGCTCCAGAGAAAATCAGCATACTAGGAATAATGTTTAAAATATTCAAATATTCTCCTTATGACCTTGTAAAAAATAAACTCTAAGTGGCTTTTTCAGAAATTAGAATTATTGTTTTCCTTTTAATTCACAAATTCTGTTTATAAATCTTTGTGCTTCCTGATAATTATATTATATTTCCATCATTTTTTAATAAATCAGACAAGGTGTAGTGGGAGAAAAAAAAACAACCCATTGACCTGTGAATTATATTTATCTGAGTTTGGGAGCATGAATAACCTTCATTTTGATTTCTTTAACTCATGATTTTTAATGATACAACTTTCATTATATTTTTCACAAAATTCTTGTATAAATGTTAAAGCATTATAGAAATATGAGCTATCGTTATGTCTATCATTTGTAAATACTATGATTTCCATTAATTTTGCCCATCAGAATATTCTGTCCCCATTGAATTCTTTTTTTGGATGGAACTTCTCTTTTTTCTTCCCCATCACAATATAATGTCAAAAATATATTTTGGTGCTTTATTTTATTTGGTAGTTCCTCTCCCTGATGCATGCTGTGACCAAGGAGAAGTCAATGATTATGTCAGTGCCTAAGCCTATGATGTCAAACTCAAAAAGGGAGCAACTGAATTCTACATAATCATCCTTGCCAGCTGCGTGTTAGCTTGGTTTTAAAATAGCATGTTATCTTTTTTATTTTTTTTTTGGTAAAATATTTCCAATTACATTTTAATCTGGTTCAGCCCACTCTTGAGAATGTGTGTGTGTGTGTGTGTGTGTGTGTGTGTTGGCTCCTCTGCCATAGACAATTTCTATAAGTTGCTTGAAATGTACTGACCTATATTGATAGAGGAAGTTTCTTTACCTCATAATAATGAAATTACAGACCCAATGCCTAGGCCTAGCCTTATATTTATTGAAAGTCTAATTCTAAAATCTATGTAAAGAGAAAATGAGGTATTTCTAGCACACTATGGTGATGAGTTTCTCTAGCTGAGGTTGGAAATGGAAAGTTGGGACAATGGTTATGCTGGATAAGAATGAGTAGGATTCTTGGCTCACATTTTTTATAGGTTTCATGAAGAATATTCTAAAAGGAGTAAAGACATAGATATCTGCTTTAAATACCAAACTGGAGATCTGCAGAGCCATTGTGATGACTTCACTGATGTGTTCCTGTGATACCTGGACAGTCTACCAGTGCCATGCAAGAAAATGGAACCACTTCCATTTAAATTGCCTTAGAAACATTCTAAAGATTACCTAGCAACATAAGGTACACAACACTAAGGTCTTCTCTTGAACTAAACTGTCAAACATTCAAACTCTACTGCAGAGAGTGTAACTCGGATGGGCTGGACCTGTAGTCCAAATATCAAATATATGTTTATCTAAATGATTATTTTATGGAGAATCCACACAAAGCAAACTCTCATGGGGAGGTCAGAAGAAGTAGTACAAGGATACTTTTAAGGTGTCTTTGAAGAACTTTAGTTATTAATTGTGAGACATGGGAGATACTGACATGATACCACTCAGAATGGCATGCTCACATAAAAGAAGGTTTTTTTGCTCTATGAACAGAACAAAATCATAATAGAACAAAGGAAAAAAATTAAATGGACAAATCTAGAGACATCTTGATCCCAAATGTTCAAATGGACTATTTGTGCCTGACCTGTGGTAAAGCCTTCTGAGATGATATTGAACTGATCAGCCATAATTGAAAACATCATACCTTGAGCCCAGCATTTGGTCCTCTTCTAGTATGTAGGAGGGACAACAATAGAGAATCCTTTGCTGGCACTGGGTAAATCTGTCACTGATTGGCAACTTTATGGCCCATACACAGTTTTGGGTGGCAGTTGCATGACAGAGAAAAGTGCTGTTGATTATTCACAAGCTAGCAGGGGCCGTGGTCCACAGCTATGAAGAAAAAAGAAGCATAAGCACTCATGGTTTCAGGGGAACAAGGACACTTTCTGGGTAAAGACTAAAGTACAGAACAGGAAAGCAATGGTCATGCTTCACCCAGGATCATGCCTCCTTGTAGACATCAAAAACTTGCAGAACACCAGAACTAGGTCAGAAAACAGTAGCAAGATAAAACCTGAAGCCTGGAACAGTGCTTCCCCAACCCCAGGTAAGAAGACCCCAAATTTAACATAATGTCCAAAGTCAAGAAATTGGCTGGGAAAATGAGCAAACAATTAAAAAAAAATTTGACCACAAAAGCTACTACAATGGTAGAGAAGACCAAGACATAAACTCAGAAGAAGACAACAATGTAAAAACCACTACAAAAAAGTCTCAAAGAAAAATGCTAATTGGATCCCAAACCAATAAGAATTCTTGGTAGTATGAAAGAAAATTGTAAAAGTGGTAGAGAAAAACTGTGAAAAAACCGAGTGATGCAAGAAAATTATGAAAAAAGAATTAACATCTTTGTAAAAGAGGTACAAGAGTACTGAAGAAAATACCTTAAAATAGGATTGGCCTAATTGTAAAAGAGGCACAAAAATACCCAAAAAGCAGAATTGGATATATAGAAAAAGAGCTACAAAAATTCACTGGAGAAAATAATTCCCTAAAAATTATAAGTGGGAAAGTGCAATCTTATGACTCCATGAGACTTTAAGAAATAATAAAACAAAGTCAAAGTAGTGAAAAAAATAGAAGAAAATATGAAATATCTCATCAGAAAAAAACAACTGATCTAGAAAATAGTTTGAGAAAATACATAGAAGACATAACAAAAAAGAGCCTAGACATCATATTTAAAAAATTAATTAAGGAAAACTGCTCTGATATCTTAGATCCAGAGAGTAAAATGAGAATTGAAAGAATTTACTGATCACTTCCTGAAATTAGATATTAAAATTAAAACTCCTAGGAATATTATAGACAAATTCCAGGATTCCTTTTTCAAAGAGAAAATACTTAAAGCATCCAGAAAGATACCATTCAAATATCATGGGGCCACAGTCAGTATCATACAAGATTTTGTGATTTTTACATTAAAAGAGCAGAGGACTTGAAACATGATATTATGAAAAGCAACGGAGCTAGAATAAGGTACCCAGCAAAACTGAGTGTATTTCTTCAGGGGTAAAATTGATATTTAATGAAACAGAGGACTTTCTAACATTCCTGATGAAAAGACCAGACCTGAATAGAAAATTTTACATTCAAACAGAAGACTCAAGAGAAGCCTAAAAAGGTAAACATGAAAGAGTAATCATAAGGGATTCAAAAAATTTTAACTGTTTACATTCCAATATTGGGAGATGATACATGCAACTCCTAAGAACTTTAATCATTATTAAGGCAGTTAAAAGGAGTTTCCATAGAGGGAGGTCATGACTATGAGTTAATTATGTTAGAATGAATTATGTTAGAATGAAATAAAAGAAGGGATGTTAAAGAGGGATGTATGGAGAGAAGGGGGAAAGAAAAAAATGAGGAAAATTTTTCCCACATAAAACAAGCATGCAAGTAAGAGCTTTTAAAATGGAGGGCTAAAAGAAGAGTAGCTGGCAATTCTTTAAACCCATTCTCATTGGAATTGGTTCCAAGAGGGGAGAATATGTATACAAACATTTGTATGTAGAAATGTAGCTTGGCCAATAGGGAAATAGAAGGGTATGGGTTTAAGAGAAAGGGGGTAAGAATGTGGATTAAGGGAGGCAGTGGTTAGAAGCAAAATGGTCTTTTGAGAAGAGACAGGATAAAAAGAGAGTAGAAGAAACAGAAGATAACGTGATGGAAAGAAATACAGTTAATAATCACAACTTTGAATGTGAATGAGATGAGCTTACCCATAAAAGGAAAGCAGAAAACAGAATGGATTAGAAACCAGAATCTAACAATATATTGTTTAAAAGAGATCCATTTGAAATTAAGGATACAGACAGAGTTAAAAAAAATAAAGGGCTGGAGCAGAATTTACTATGCTTCAGCTGAAGTAAAAATGACAAGGGCAGTAATGATGATCTCAGACACAAAACAGACCTAATTAAAAGAAATAACTGTGGAAACTGCATGATGCTAAAGGATACCATAGATGGTGGAGCAATATAAAAAATCTAGCACATTTCTCTGATGATGACCTCATTTCTCAAATATTTACTGAGTTTAGAACTGAGTCAAATTTATAAAAATAAGAGCCATTCCTCAATTGATAAATGGTAAAATCATATAACAGACAGTTTTCAGAAAAAAAATCAAAGCTATTTATAATCATAAGAAAAAAAATTCTCTAAATCACTATTGATTAGAGAATGGCAAATTAGAGCAACTCTGAGGTGCCATTTGATTCTTATCAGAAATGACAAATGCTGGAGGGGATGAGGGGAAAATATGTACATTCATGAATTACTTGTGGAATAGTAAACTCATCCAATTATTCTGGAGCAAATTTAGAACTAGGCTTAAATATTAAAAAAAAATATTTCCATACCCTTTGACCCAGCACTGCCACTACTAAGTCTGTACTCAAACAAGATCAAAGAAAAGGAAAAAGACCTATATGTACAAAAACATTTATAACCACTCTTTTTCTTGTGGAAAAGAATTGGAAATCAAGGGGAATGTTCATCAGTTAAGGAAAGGCTGAACAAGTGGCATACAATTGTGATGAAGTACTATTGTCCTTTAAGAAATGATGAGGGTGTGATTTCAGAAAAAAAATGGAAAAAATGCAGCATTATATGCTGCAAAAAGAAGTGAGAAAAACCAGGAGATCATTGTACTAAGAAACAGCAATGTTGTGATGATGATCAATATGAAGACTTGGCCACTCTGATGGATAAAATGATCCAAAACAGTTCCAAAGGACTCAGGAATTAAAAAAAAAATGCTATTCACCTCCAGAGAGAGAACTTATAAACTCTGATTGCAAATTAAAGTATACTTTTTCTCATTTTATTTTTCTTTCTTTTAAAATACTGTTAATATGGAAACATGTTTTGCATGATTGACATGTATAATCAATATAATGCTAACCTTCTCAACAGGTGAAAAAAGGTGTTGAGAGGGAAAGAGAAAATTTGGAAGTAAAAATTTAAAAAGAGAACAATGTTAACAATTAATAAATGGAATTTTTAAAAGTTGCTTAGAAGATATTTATTGCTGTATAATATTATCTATATCTAAATATCTGTATTACTATAGATATTGATAGTTATAGATAGATATGTATATAAGTGTGTACATACAGATAAAAGATTATACAACAGTATAAATTTATATATATATTATACATGCATACATATACACACATTTATCTATCTATAGTTATATACCATGTATTTGTCTCTTTAAGCTAACATCTCTCTACCTATCTAACTATCCTTCAAACTATCCTTATATACTATTCTAAATTCTAGATTACAGGGAAGACAAATCTTCTTTTAAAATATTGTTACCAGACATGAAAGTAAATATTTTATAAATATTTTATAAGGAAACTGAAACTACAATTATCAACAGGACCTCACAAAAGCAACCAGATCAGTCTTCCATTGCTGAATGCCAAAGTGTTACCTGTAGCTTTTGCTTATTTGGTGTTGTTCCTCTGGGTTTTGACAGGCTGTGAAGTGACTCCTGTCAGAAAGCAAATGGTGAGAGCTTGAATGGAACTTCCAGAATCTGTCACAGCTGCAAACACTGGTATTTTTCAGCTTGAATTAACTTGCTGCACCTCATATCACCATTGATTCAACTGTAAAATGAACAAAACACACCCTCACACACAGACATGCAGAGCACTAGTCTTAGAACTGATCTGATTCTCAATCATGATTGAGTGAGATATTTGTTATAGGAATTACATTAAAGAATGAAAAAACAAACATTATTCTGCAGTAATAATTTAATGAGAATATTTTAATATATCCTACTGAATTTACTAATGATTTAAACAATTGAAATATTGAAATAATTTCCTATTGTACCCTTTCACATAGAAAACATTGCTTTGGTTTATATTTAATGCCTTTATTTTCTTGGATTATATAAACAATTGATATGGTTCCCATTACCAATCATTTTTAATTATCCTTTCTCAATAAATTTCAAAGATATCTTCATTCAACCTTCTCCTCTGAATGTGTTATTGTCCCTGTTTTGTAAATATACCTAAGATCTTTTGTTCCCTTAGACTTGCATTCTCTTGCTCAGAGTTCAGCCTTAGAAAGTAGGGAAGTAGTTAAGGTGTAAGGAAACAAAAGAGGACTTGATTGTGTGGGCAATTGCTCTTTGAATGCTTAGGAAAGCTCAAAATTAGGCAACCTCACAGAAATACAGGGTTGTTGTGGGCTATGTAACAGGAAGAAGGTCTAAAGATAGGAGTGCTGTTTTTTATTAGGATCTCTATGAAGATTTGTTACTAACTTATACAGACCCAAGGAAAGTACCCTTTGCAAATCAAACAATGCTGATAGCTGTGATTGTACTGTTACAATGAAATCATTAGAATGAGATCATCAAGAATCACAAATTCATAGAACGCTAGATCTGGAAAGGAATTTAGAGATCATGTTGTTCAGTGCCCAAATTTTACAGATAAGAAAATTAAAATGAAGTGATTTAGCCTATGGTTTATCTTACATTACCAAGCCAAAAAAGGAATCTAGTTCTTTTGATTCTCATGATGTTCTTTTTGAGTGTCTGCAGTAGACTAATATAATTTTCAAAGTGGAAAAAAAGTCAATCTGTGTCCTTGAAAAATTATTTCTGTGTATTTTCAAGTGTTCCTCTGAAAACATTTGATAATGACACACTATAAGATAAACCAACTCTCCTTTCCCTCTCAAAGTGCCTATTAAATGTTTCAGGGAAGGAAATACTGCCATAGATTTTTTTTTAGTTTTATCACATTAATTGAGGACAGAAAGGAACATTAATAGCCAGTCTATTGCTGAATGCCCTAGTTATATGAACCAGTTTTGTCTTCCAAAGAAAGAAAAAACACTACTGGATATAGTGTGAGTTGAGTACTGGACTTGGGAGTCAGTTGATTTGGGTTGCAGTTCTGTTTCTACCATTTACTAGCTGGTTTTGTCTTCAACACAACCTCTATGAACTTCATTTTTATTAACTTTAAATCAGCCATAATATTGTTTATTCTACATGTCCATTGTTGTTGTAAGGACATAGTAAAATTATTGTAAGGACAAAGTCAAATGAATTAATTTATGCAAAATATTTTGTAATTGTTAAGTGCCGTGTAAGTGTATGTTATCATTGCAATTATCATGATTATACGCATTCACTCGGGTCAGAAGATGTGTTCTTGCACTGTGGGTTTTGAGACCTCTTTATATCCTATAATCATGACTAGAAAGTGGAGAGGTAAGGGGGATGCATATCTCTATGTTGTTTGAATCTCATATTTCATGAATGAATTAATTTTTATTATTTTCTACAAAATCTGAAATTTCTGATTCTGAAACCAAATTCACCAAATGTCAGTGAATTAGAAAAACCCACTTTTGAGGGGGTCAGGACATCCATCTGTAGTTTTTTCTGATCTTTCTATATAAATTAATTGTCCATGGAAGCATTAGACAGTATATATTTTACAATCTTTTATTTTTCATCATGCATTGTTGATCATCTATGTTACAGTGCAAATGTGTTGAAAAGTCAAAAGACATCTAAATATCCTTCTACTACAATGCTCCAGGAATAGAGTTCCAAACTAAAATGAGTGATTTCTTTGATGGCAACATGTAGTTTTTCAATTATCTTTTCCATGTTGTAGTAGGTGGATAGCATCACCAAAGAGACTCAATGAAAGACAGAGACAAAGAGAAACAGAGGGAGACAAATATAAACTGACAGAGATAGAGACAGAGACAGAGAGACAGAATAAATGAATTATCTTCTCACTTCACCTTTTAAGGTCTAATTTATCCAAGATTTTAAAACCAGTAGTTTGATGTTAACATCTTTTATAACTCTCAGGGCAAACAGATGGCAAAGCAATATTAACAATGACACTATATATATACACACAAAATGAACTGGTGTTCTTCCCTAGTTAAGAGGCTGTCAGCATTTTCATTATAAACCCCAGTTTTCAAGGGTCTGTAATTCAGCAGCTTTAAATAACATCTGGCTGAAACTTGGTGTACAAAAATAATGATTTTTGAGTAAAAATTAGTATAATTAGTGTGAACACTTTTAAAGGCACAGGGAGATCAATTTTGTCTATGCCAGAAATAAACAACTGCCATTAATTTGAATTCATAAACTTTTGACCCCTAAGCATGTCCCAGAATCTCTGAAAAAGTTGTCTCTCTGCCTCTACTACCTTTCCTCTCAGTTCTTTTTTTAGCTCATTGAAGTATGATTTCTTTCTTCTCCACTATTGAAAATGATTTCCTAAAAGACACCAGTAACATCCTAATTTTCAAAGTCAATGATCTGTTATCAGTGCTTGGCTTTCTTGACAGTAATGACCCACTCTTCCTTTTTGATGCTTGACACATTTTTTAACTCACATAGTGGATCCATCGACCAATTGTTCTTCCTTCCATACTGACTTCTCTTGTTTGTCCCACCCCCTTACAATAAGTACTCATAAAGGTTCCTTTCTTAGTCTATTCAACATACGTCTTAATAGAAACCTCTTTCAACAAAATATCCTCAATTATCACCTCTATGTGGATGACTATGTGGATGAATCTAAATCTCTAGGTATAATCTCTCTCCTAACACTAGGTATAATCTCTCTTCAACTGTCTGAAACTGAACATGTGGGCCCACTTCCAAATGTTCCTCTTCTTTTTACCTGTTTAGCTTTGCTAAAAGTAATAAGCCTCTTCCTAATCACCCAAGCTCATGAACCCATTTCTATTTCTTTGTCTCACATGCTAAATCAATTTCTAAGTCCAATCAATTATAGTTCCTTAATCTCTCTCAAATACTTGCCTTCTTTTTTCATCTCCACTGTCATTATGCTGGTTCAGGCCCCATTAACTTTTATTTGGACTATTTCAATGGCTTACTAATAAGTCCCTCTGCCTTTACTCTCTGTACCATCCATTTTCAGACTGGTTTTCCTGATCCACAGATGCATATCACTCTACTGATTGAACATATTTAATGACTACTGTGAAATCTGAATTTATGTAAAGTCAGAATACATTGTTACACCAGAATTCAAAGTTCTCTACATTCATTCTCCAATTTACATTTCCATCCCAAATTTACCTGGTTCTCACATTCCAGGCATTTGCTACCTGGCTCCTCCTTTTGTTTTCCTACTCTGTAACTACACTGTCTATCCGTGTTCTCTTTCTATTGGCAACATACCTGGTTGTCAAAGAATATATCAAGTTCCCTCTCCTTCATTAAGCCAAGTCAGAAATTATGTTTCCCTTATCTGACCACATATAACTTTATAATCCTCTAATCCATTTAACATACTTTAATTTATTTAGTTATTTAATCAAATATTATGTAGATTTACATATATATGTATAATATTAGATGAAAAGATTGTTGTGTGCAAGGATACTGCCATATTTATCATTGCATTATTTCTAGGTACCTTGGATAGCCCTATAGGTACCTCTATTACCCATATAAAATGCATATGACTTATTTGGTAAATGATGGAATGAATTAGTGTTTGTGCATGGGAAGGGTAACTTTTTAAATTAAATTTAGCTTTACTTCATATTATGTTTTGTTAAAATTATGTGTCAAGGCCTTTAAATTCATTTTGTCCCTTGTTTAAAAAATATTAGCTTTATCTTCCTCAGGCTTTGCATTATTTTGAGAGTCAAAAATCAGAAATGAGAGTCTTAAAGGCAAAAAAATGGCTGCTAGAATAGATTAAAATATTTTCTATGTATTACTAGAATTGGTCTGCTTCTAAACAGGTAATGATGATAAAAGTTTCTTTCAAGGTCAACAATAACAAAAACATAACAATTTTAAGGTGATCATTTGACTATTGTAACTAGATGTCAAAACTAAGGCAAAACAGACAAATATATACAATTGAAGAGACATATCAAATGCAGGTTGAAACAAAGATCTCAACTTTGTCCTTTAAGAATTATAATGACTAATATATATCTAAGTAACAAAAATATGACTGGAAAGACCTGTATCTATTAGCACCAATACTGATGTTATGTTATGTTATCTATCTACCATACCATCAACTAGGTGGTACAGTAGATAGGATGTCAGGTCTAAAGTCAAGAAGATCTGAGTTCAAATATGGCCTCAAACACTTCCTAGCTCTGTGACAAGTCACTTAACCTTGTTTGTCTCAGTTTCTTCATCTGTAAAATGAGCTGGAGAAGGAAAAGGTAAACCATTCCAGTATCTTTGCCAAGAAAACCCCAAATAGGGTCATGAAGAGTGGGACATAGATGAAACAATTGAACAAATCTCTTTTAATACCAACAATTCAAATATATGACTTTTCCCCCCACTCCTTTTTCCCCCAGGAATAATTGAAAATTTTCTTCCATGCCAGAGCAGTTCCCTTTTTCTTACTGTTCGACTAAGTAATCTGACTAGAAGGTCACTGTTCTACATTTAAAATTATGTGTTTTGACATTGTTCAATCAAATAGAATATATTTTAAAGAGCTTAGTATGTCTTAGCTCACTTGTACTCTAACAGTCAATATTGCTATCCTGGGTGATTTTGATGATAGATTTAGAGTTAGAAGGGTCCTTAAAGGTCATCAAGTCCAACTCTTTATTTTACAGATAAGGAAAATGAGGCCTAGAGAGGTTATGTATTATTTTAGGTAACATGGTTAATGAGTGTCAGAGTTCGGTCATCAGCCAGTCAATAATTTATTAAGTGTCTGCTATATGCCAGGTACTGTGCTAAATGCTAGGGATACAAAGAAAGGCAAAAGACAGTCCTTGTTCTCAAAGGGCTCACAGTCTGTTTGGGGAGACCATGTGAAAGCAACAATGTGCAAACAGGATATTAAGACATAAATAGAAGAAATTGGAGACAATTATCAGAGGTAAGGGTGTAGCATTAAGAGAGAATTAGGAAGAGTTTCTTGTAGAAGGTGAAGTTTTAGTTGGTACTTGAAAGAAGTCAAGGAAGCCAGGAGGCAGAGATGAGGAGGGAACATATTCTAGGAATGTGGGGCAGCCAGAAAAAAGGGAAGTTGGCAATGGCACCATTCTTGAGTGCAAAGTTGTTCACAGAAATGCACTATTCTATTTTGTTTTTTACCCCTCAGAATTAATATGCTTTATAGCTCATTGCAAATTTACTTATTTATTTTTTCTAATATCTGTGTAGGTATGATGATCACAGCCCCTTTGTTCTGAGCTAGCCCATTAGCCAGCCAATTATCTTGGTGATCTGTTAGTCTCCTTCACAGTCCAAATGCTTCTAATTAATATGAACTTTTAATAACACCATATGTTCAAAGTGCTTCACTCAGTGCTCAGTCCCTCGCCTACTATTATCCCCATCTGTATAACTACAGGCTATTGGGAATAGATACTCTACTCCTTCAATGGTTTTAAATCCAAGTTAAGGCTCTATTTATTTACATATGCTTTCATTAACTACTTTCTTGCTGTATTTTTATTCGTTACAGGCTTAGTTTCTTGAAATCTGAATATAAGGATGAGTCTACTCTGAGAAAAAGTGAAAATATTCAAAGGTAAAGTGAGGCTGATGATATGTATTTTGCCAGATATTTACTTGTGACCCTTCGGATGAACAGATGGGTCACGTCCTTATTTCAAATTCACCAATACAGGTATATCAAAGTCCAGATGTTCTACAACTATTTTTAATAGGTTCATTTTTAAATTTATAGTGTTTATTTTAGGCCAGAGACAATTTAAGTTTTATACTGATGAAAGCTGATATCAAAAGTTCTTGGCAATAGAAAATATTTTGAATAGTTCTCCAGGATTATGCAGTAAATATCTGACCATCCTCTCAACTATCTGTGGATAAGGAAGTTTATACTCATGGCCTTAAATATTTATATTATATTAGTACTCTGGGTAAGAAACTCACTGCATATGGCAAGGGAAGACGTGTCTGAACTGATTTAGGCATGCATCATATGTAAGATGCCCCAAAAGTCTTAAGTAACATTTAAGCCTTTACAGCTTATTAAAGAGACACACTCTGACACACCAAAACAGCTAAATAAATAATTAAATAAACAAAAATGCATATATATACACACATACACACACTATAATTTTATAAAATATTTATATACATAAAAAATATGTGTATGTGTGTGTATCTAAAGAGAATTAAAACAGTTTTGGGGATATTGTGAACAGTTTTCAAAATCTATCAAGGCACTGAAAAAAATTTTTGCTAACCTTTCCTTCAAAAAAAGTATTTTTAATACAAAATTGCTGAATGTAAGGCCGACCATGAGTTGAACTGAGACATGGCCTGGTTTTAAAGGAATCAAATTTTTTTTTTAAAGAAAGCGTGTCCTTGCCCTAAGTTGCTTACCATTGCACATACACATTTGTTTCATTTCTAAACTGTATTGCAAGAGATTTCTAACTTCGAGCTATTAGAGTTAAAAAAAAAAAAAACAGAACCACGAAAGCTGCTAAGTCTTAGAGTAGTGCTCTTATTTTGAACACATAAACAGATGTTTGGATAAGAATACTATTAAAACAGGCCTAATTATTTTTTTTCAAACAAACAAAAAAAAGCATCAACAAGAAACTGATTTGGATTGAATCTTTTACCAAAAGGTCCCTTCTCAAACAGAAAACAAGGTACTTCCTTTGGCCTTTTCCCATCAATGATTCAAACTAAAAACCAATTACAAAATGATGGACTTAATTTTTAAAGTACAGGTGCTTTTATTTTGTAAGATTATGTAGTTAGGATCCATATGAACACTGATTTTCTTTTTAATTCCAAATAGCAACCTAACAATGAGTAAAGGGGAAAAATTAGGATTTTAAAGCAGTAACTTGGCTAAGAAAATGTCTATACAAAAAAAGTGGTAGCTCTCTCCATGTTTACAGGTTTCTTTATAAAATTGATTGGCATATTGATCACATTTTAACATTTCTCAAAGGAAAAATACCTTAAGAACAGGTGTCCAAATAAAGTTGATGTTTAATCAACTTTTGTGAAGAACTTATATACACATATGAATTTGAAACAAACCTGAAAATAAAATAATTCCTCCCCTTTACCCCTCCCCCCCAAAAAATTAAAAAGAATAACAGAACATACTTTAAATCAATTGTGGCTTACAAATAAGCATCCTGGGGAGGGCAGTATGGTATAGCAGAAACATGGGTCGATACAGAGTCAAGAAACAAAGCTTTGAGTGTCCCCTCAAATAATTCAGAGGAGTCTGACCATATCAGCTGAACTTTCTAAACCTTTTTTGTCATTTGTAAAATGTATATAATAATTGTGCTATTTAATATAAATATATATCTATCCTATGGAGATCTATCTATCTATCTATCTTTCTACCAATACTATATAGATTTATATCTACAAATAAAAGTATAGGTAGAAATAGATATATAGATAGATTTAGATGATAAATCATAGATAAATCAATCACTTAAAAAAATACCCATGTAACCACACCATTCTTTTTAAGTAGTGGGACAAATTATTAAGGGATTGGATTAGATAACCTCTAATACTGCTCTATTTTTAAATCCTACAACCTGAGGATTTAGTATTTGTGAAAAAAATTATATAATGAGATAAATATGATATACTAGGGGTAGGGTGGAGTGGGTTTCACCTGAACAAGTCTTATGTACTTAACTTTTAGAGATAATGATATAGAGTAATTTTAATATTAGTGCAAACAACTTCCACATTATGTTTGTTTGGAAAGGAACAAACAACTTTTAGAGTAATACGTAGAAAGAATATGGCCATGCTATGATGAATAACTGATAAATCCTGAAAGCAGGTTTTGTTTTCTGGAAGACTGACAGTCATGAATGAATAACATTATATTACAGCAAAATCTCATTAATTAAAACTCCATTAGTTTGTGCTTTGATACGTTGTCCTGTGGGTACATACCTATATGGGTTAAGTACTCTTCCTGATAGTATAAATTGATAATCCTCTACAATAACAGTGTCAAAATAAAGTAGAACTTAGAGCATTAATTGTTCATAAGGGAAACTGTAAGCTGGCAGCATGTTGACTTAGAAAACTATATATTAGCATTATATGTATATATTTATATATGTTTTATTATGTTTTTATTTATTTTTGTATTTTGACTTAGAAAATTATATATTAACAGTATACATATGTATGTATACATATATCTATTTCATATGTATGTGTATATATTATATTTTATTTATTTTGGTAAATATTTCCCAATTACAATTTAATATGGTTCTATGTGGTCTGCCTGATACTTTTTCTCTATTACTCTTGTCCATTGCCTTTGGAAATTTTTCACAAGGGTCTGTGGGGGAGAAAACTTTCTCTGTGCACGCTCACATTTCTATTTAGTAATAATTATTTTAAAATTATGAAAGAAAAATGATACAAATTATCTGACCTATACTATCTGGATTATGTTAATAATGTACATAAAAAAGGGACTAAGTTATGTAAACATTCTATCAGGGAGTATGTTTAATTTATTTGAAAGAAATTTTGAGATAGTTCCATGCCATCATTTTCATGTAAACAATTAATATATCAATTAAAATTACATTGTCACAAATATATTTCCATAAGATTTATACTTGGCAACACTTTGTTCCTGAGATATTAATATGGATGTCTGCTCCCATGGGGGGAAAAATCTGAGCTCCTCAAATAGCAAGAATAACTGATAAGAGAAGGATAATAGAGGACAAATTGGTTTTGAAGAGATACCAAAAGAGTCATTTAGAGGATCTAGAACATTAGGCATTTGGTCTGTGGAATATATATTTTAGGAAAAGTTCAAAAATCACACAAAATGAGATGTGTTGAAGGGTTGTGACCTGCATCAGTAGATGAAGTTTCATAATCAAAGAGGTAAGAGATCCACCAAAGTATCACCATATCAAGCACTTGGTTAATAGTTCCAGTGACTTTATGGACTAGTAATCAGCAGGACCACTTTAATTTTTTTTTCCAATTATCATGCTTTTATTTTCCTTCCTTTCACCTTTATCCAAAGCAAAACAAAAACATTTTAACAAATAGTCAAGCAAAACAAATATTTATATTGAGTCTGCCCAAGGACCACATCTCTTTGAATACATTCTTTTTGTACTAATTATTCTATGAACTTATATTAAGAATCTGAGCTAGTAATTTCATAGTCTGCAATGGAGTAAAACAGTTAATTTACAGCCAACAAATTTGATAACCAGTTAATGGTTTTTTATTGACTTCTAAACATTTAACCTTTCTTAAGGAAAAATAATCAAGGCCAGCCAATGAAAAGGAGAAAGGCATTGACACAGACAGTCCATTTAAGATGGACAAGGCTGTTTGTTAATCTTTTTATATTTACTTAGATTACTCTCTTTAGATATATTGAGCATAAAGTAACTTCAAGTGTTTCATATTTCTCAGATGCCTTTTCATGATTATTAAAATACTATATTAAATGTGTGCACATATATGTATATTTATGTATCTATATACATGTTCACATATACATATGCATTTATATGTATACCTGGGTATACACATTTTTTCATGTGCATATATACACACACATATAAATATATATGCATATGTACATGTAAAAATACACATCTATATAACTGCACATATTCATGTAATACTGAAGATAAGGAGATAATCAAAATATGCTTTAAAAAAAAACCTAATACACTACATTACCAAAAGGAAGAGGCAGAAACCCATTATATCTCTTATAGAGTAAATATTTTATATTTTCCAATCATCTATAGGGGGCACTGCTACACTACTGAATACTCAAGAATTCAGCCTTAGTCCACATTACTTATGCTTTATAGAAATATAAAAGGAAAATTAGGGACTTGTTAATGTGTAACTGTGACACACTTTTCCCACAATGACACAAGATGCCAACAACTAAGTGTGTGGAAGGATGTTGAATTTACAAATTGGTGGTAAAGCAGACTTTTTTCCCCTTAGAATAGCATAGACATTTCAACTGATATGCTAGCCACTAGCCAGGTGGTAAGACAATAAATTAGTACTCGGGAAGCTTAACACACAGAGAATGTAGACACATTTGTAAAGGAAAGAAAAAGTGATGACACTGGAAGAAAAGGAATCAGTTCTAAGTAAGGGGACTGGTGTAGGACCTTAAAAGTGATAGGTATTTTCATCAGTATTCCTCATAATTTTGTGCATAGTATATAGATAAATGGTTTAGGAATGAATGATTGATTCTCCCTGGGTGGGTGAGAGATAATTAATTAAGGTTATATTTGTCAACTACTTTTCCACTTTGAGAAATACCAAACTATAACTAGGTATATTTAATAAGTATTCTCAGAGAAAGCCCAATGTATACATATTTCCTGAATCTTAGCTCGAGGTTTTGATAGCTAATTATTTTCAATTATTGCTTTCAAGGGAGTCTCACATCCTAAACCCAATCATATATTAATTGCTTCAAAGGGAAAATT
This sequence comes from Vombatus ursinus, assembly GCF_900497805.2. Taxonomy (NCBI): domain Eukaryota; kingdom Metazoa; phylum Chordata; class Mammalia; order Diprotodontia; family Vombatidae; genus Vombatus; species Vombatus ursinus. The sequence goes on from NW_020954740.1 coordinate 3,157,833, forward strand.
TTTTTTAAAACTATAAGTGGCTATAATAATGTTGCTGATATAATGATACAAAATGTTCTTGAGATATAAAGCTAATTTCTTGTATGTGCCAGGAATATAAGCCAATTTTTTTAAATGGAGGAAACTGTATTTAAGTATGATATTTATATTTTGCCCAATATTGTACACTCCAAAAGAAAATTGGGTATTTTTAAAAGAAGAATTTATTGAAATTACTTTTTTTTTGTACTGTCCACTTACTCAGAGTAGTATAATATGGTAGTTATTATGCTTTGAGTCAATAGAACTATAAATTGTAGTGAGCATACTATTTGATAATTAGGCTGTTAGTATGCTCAATGAGCTAGAATGTTTAGTCTGGATCATGTTCAGCTGATTTGCATGACTTATGAAAAATAATTGCTAATAATATATCCTTGGTTGACATCTTCCCTTTTGGAAAATAGGTCAAGCATTTGCTGCCCAAGGTGATTTTTAATCCTTTTTTGGTTTTCTAACTATGAGAATGGATTTATATCAGTTAAATATATGTGTGAAGTTGTGTGACTTGGTGTCAATGTTCTTTTATTCATCTATTTCTCATTTTCCAGCATCAATAACTCAGTTAAATAAATTGGGTTGTTTCATTTGTCTATTTCTCAATTTATTATTTCTTCTAGATATATTAATTTTAATATTTGTTCTCACAAGTCTAACTCTAATAAGAGATAATTTGTAAATACTTCCCACATCAGTATGGAGTCATTTTATGCCTTAAAATATAATCAGTTTCAGTGGAGTAAAGGTATGGTGGTCATTTAGTGTTTTCCTGCATAATACTTTGCTATTCTTTGAGTGAAGAAAATACTCACACTATAAAGGTTTGAGGTTTCTTCATTATCTGTCAGCGTCTATCCTCAATCATTTAGTACTTCTGAAACATAATCTGTAATATACTTGTAAGAGTTCTCTCTAGGTGCATTCTCAAACTCCTAGTTGCAATGGAATGTTCTATTTCCCAAAGAGAGAGGTTGAATCTTTTGGCCCTAAGGGCTATTGGGATAAAGCTGAAGGATTAAGATACTTCTGTTACAAGTCACTAATAGCTTGATCCTTTTTGATTATCAATTTGCCAGCCAAAATTAATTATCTTTGACAAATAGATATTTACTAAAGTCACGTAGTAGCTAGTATAAAAAAGAACTTCCACCCTTAAAAGCAAAGAAGTCAAAACTGTCTCCTCTTTCACATAAAAGTCCTTGGAGGGAGTTGGCTCAAAATTAGTTTATGAAGCAAAAGTGTACACTCACAATTTTGGATTTTTGGAAGTCCTGTTCTCACTTCATGACATTTTCATGACGCTTCAGTTAGGAAACTTCTCTCTGTCAGGTTCCAAAGGTCACTTTGGACTCTTTTTTACAATCCTAAAGCTGCCTTTCCTTAGTGTAGTTATTATTGTGTTTCTCAGCTCCTCATGCAGAGACTGTGGTTCTAGGGACATTGCTATTAATACCAATGGGAAACATTCAGACCTTCTGAAGTTCATAAGGTCAATTCCTGTACAATGGGGAGAGTCCAGAGAAGGGAATTGTAACACTTCTTTTCAATTCCCAACTCTACCAATTGCTATACTATAGTCAAGAAAAGGGAATCTATCTAGCTGCTCAAAATATTTTGAAGTTTAACTCTTTTCCTTTACAGATGTGTTTTCTGATACACATAGTCCCTGGGGTATGTTTACATCGTTTGAATAATCCCAAAACATTTCATGTGTATTCTAGGCTGATGTCACCCAATGGATCAAAGGCACTTTATTGTTACCAAATTGATTACGGGCTTTTTACCACCTAGTTTAAACATTTGATTAATTGGTTGACAACAGGGATTTCTAAGGTTTTTTTTTTTGTTTTTGTTTTGTTTTGTTTTGTTTGTTTGTTTGTTTGTTTTTTGATGAGGCAATTAGGGCTAAGTGACTTGCCCATGGTCACACAGCTGGTAAGTGTCAAGTGTCTGGTCTGAGGCCAGATTTGAACTCAGATCCTCCTGACTCCATGCCCGGTGTCCTATCTACTGTGTCACCCAGTTGTTGTTCTAAGCCTTTTTTATGCCCACTTTATTCTTTTGATTTATTGATTTTGTATGTAAATTGAACTTATTCTCACATGATAAAGGTAGTCCAGTTCAAACTGTAATTTAAGTAAATGGATGTGGAACATCCTACTTTCATTATTTTTCCTGTCTTGACTTATGCCTACTTTTACACTAAAGTTACCATGTATTAACTGCTTTAATTTGCATGGCCTTTTCTGAGTAAAATTTACCAGTAAAAATTTATCTACCTCTTCATTCTCTAACTTATGTGTTGGTGAACAAACCACAATTATTTTTATGGCGATGTTTTTCAAATAATTATCATGAGGATTACAATGTAATAGGAGTGAATTTCCCATGAAATGATGTAATGTGTTTTCTTTACTCTGAAAACCAACTCTACCAACTCCTCTATTTGTCTACTCTAAAAGAACCAGTAAGTAATACTTCCATTCAGGTATAACATTTTTTGTCTTCTAGTTTCATTTAAAGTGAGATCATTTATACATTGAATACTTCCAGTAATAGTAACTGGACAAAGATCTTATTAGAGAATGTGTTTAGCTAACTCAATGCTTATAAGATGGTCTAAAAATGTTGTTATTCTTAGTATATTTTGTTGCTCCCACTTTCTGCCACCATTGTTGCAGAATCCGAAAGGGGATTCCAAGAATTGAGGTCAAGTTTTTATTTTTATTTGCCTCATGTGTTGCCCTAGCCAAACAAAAGACATCAACAAAATAATAGCAATAGCAAAAAACAAATATTTATCACAAAGTGGCCAATCTACTGATGATAATGATGAGTAGCTCTGCACTTAGCTACCTGGTATGTAAGAATCAGATACATTCTATTAACATTTCTCTTCAACCTTATTAAATAGTAATAATAATAAGCTTTAAGGTATGGAAGACACTTTTTTATTTATTAACACATTTGATTCCCTACAACCTTTTTGAGTAGGTACAATTATTATCTCATTTTATAGAGGAAGAAATAGAATGAAATTAGATAATCCACTTATCAAGGATCACAGACTTTACTAAGTGTCTGAGGCCGAATACCAACTCAGATCATATAGATTCTAAGTACAACTCTCTAGCAATTGAGCAATTTAACTACCTTAATTAATAATAATGTATTTCATTAAGTATTTTCTTAACTAAGAAGAAGAGGAATTATGTGAAAAGTCAGGAAGATAGAAAACATATGATGAATTTTGTATAATTATCTTGAAGGAATCTGGAGAAGACTAGATAGCATTCATTACAGTTATCTAAAAAATATGTTAAGAGCAGTCACAAAGAAGGAGAATGTGATGTACTTTCAAAGTCTTAAGACTTTACTAATAATAGAATTTATACATAGGCAGATTTATGATTAATATTAGGAAGATTTCTTTCATAATTAACTATCTTTAATGATGAAATGGACTGCCTTTTTAAGCAATAATTTCATCATCATTGAAAGAGAGTTGGGATGATCAATTATTTGGACTACTGCAGAAGGATTCCCTCCATTGCTTGATGGTTTGAACTAGGTGACTTATTACTACTTGTAATCTTCAATTTAAATAAAAAAATTATCATTTTATAAATGAGGAAATAATTTCTAATAATTTGAGTTACTTCTCCCTTTTTTCCCATGGCTAGCAAATGGCAAAGCTGGAGTACCTTATCATTAATATTATTAATGATTAATATTAATATTATTATTGAATCTCTTTTTACATAATCCAGTATTCTTTCCACTCTACCATGTAGACTCTTAGTTTCTGTAAAAACCTTTATTATTCCTGTTCATACTAATTACATAATTAACTTACCAAATCCTCCTTACCATATATTGTCATCATTGACAATCTTCACTTTCTAAAAACTTTAACTTCTTCACGCATAGTACACACTACCATCATCATCATCACTGATACCTTCACCACCACAATTATTATGATTGTGAACATGTTCACATGATCACATTGATACTACATGACAACATATATAGTCTATTTATTGACCAAAGGTTAAGAAGCAAAATTTGTGGCAAGCAAAAGTATCCCAATTCCTTTTTCCCTATGTAAAACTCTGAGAATATCTGTCAAGTTACTTTGTGCTTAAGGAAACAAGACTACTGTACTAGGTTTTACTTCCATGATAGATGTGGGATATGGTTGGCCTATCCTTAATTCCAGGTACCAGAATTCATGATTTCAGTTCAGGAGCTTCTACACTTCATTAGCTACTTCAGCCTTTTTCTCCCCTTGAGAATATATCTGAGTTGAGAAGCCATCTTTTCCAATGGAGAAATTGGCCGTTTCTCTCAGAATATACAAATTTATAGTAACTTTTTCATGAGTCTCTTCCACATGGATTGAGGCACCCTATCAAATAATGTGAGGGGCAAACCTTACTGGTTTATTGCTTGGGAGGAATTGTAGTAGATAAAAATATTAAATTCTGTAGCTTTCAGAGGCCAAGACATCTTAGAAAAAAATACCAAAGTGCTATAAAGGACAAAAAGACACAGCACCTTATACAAAGTAAAACTTGAGAATAACATCAGCAGAAGACATTTGGAGGTCAAATGCAAGCTTTTTAGCATAGAAAGGAATGTTTTGAAATGTAATTGGTTCATTTATTTATTCATTAATTCAATAAGTATTTCTTATGTTCAGAGAGTTGTGCTAAGATAATGAGAACAGAAACAAAATTAAGATAACATAAGCCTCTGTCTTTTATCCAGCTTTCTAACAATCTAGGAGAGGCATATCACACAAATACAGATAACTATATGGTATAATATTATATGAGGAATGTATTAGGGAGGTAGAGAACAAAGTGGTATGGATCAGACATGAGCAACCACAGCTGCACATGCCTTTATCAGCATCCCAGCAATGTCAGGGATATTATTTGCAGTCATCTTCAAATTCAAAAGGTCTGATAAAGATAATATATCTTTAGATTTCTGCATTTCTTATCCTATCAATCTTTCTCCTTTACTGTCACTTTTTCTCTTCTCCATTGTCTTAAAACTCTTATTTTAAAATTGGTCCTTTTTATGATAGGTGATTTTCTTAAGTGTAATCACACTTCAATTATGAGACTGAAGGAGGGGAAACTGAAGTCAAAACCAAGTAGGTATTAAAGAATGATAAAATGGTAGAGGGCAAATTATCCAGAAAGATGGCTATCTTCTCACATATCCACTCACCCTCCTTGATTGTAACATGAAGTTAGTACTCTTTGTGTGTTAACTGCCAAAACAACCAAGTATAGAGAGAGAAAAAGTCATTTAATAAACTTTAGAGCTGTATCATGATGCCGAACAACAGGTTTGATTGTCTTCTCTTCCATTCTACTCCAATATAATCCACTGAATTCAGACTCTTTGGTTAACATGTAAACTCATTTGCTATCTCCATCACTTTCTTTGCATCAGGAAGATTAAGATCACACATTAAAAAAATATCATAGAATTATGTCTAGAAGGTTCATGCTGTCATTACCTCACAATAGCCTGTCGGTTGGTGGTCTGTTTGCATCAAGTCTCTCACCATTTCAATCTATCTGTACTCAGCTGTCAAATTGATCTTCCTAAGGCACAGATATCAGCATGTTACTCCCCCACCCCATCCCAGATATGGTATAATCCAATCATTCCATATTACCTCCAGGATCAAAAATAAATTCTCTATTCAGTTTTTAAAGTCCTTGATAAACCGACTTATACTAGTTTTCCAGTCTTCTTATGCCTTACTTCTCTTGGAGTTGTCTATAGTCCAGTGATACTGGCCTCCTTACTATCTCTCAAGTAAGACACTTCATTTCCAGTCTCTGGGTATTTTCATTGTCTTTCTCCCTTCATGAAATGTTCTTCCTCTTCATCTCCACTTCTGGGATTCCCTAGTTTCCTTCCAGTCTCAACTGAATTTCCACTTTTGCAAGATTAATGCTACTGCCTTTCCTCTCAGAATATATCCATTGTATCTTGGAATATCTTATTTGCATATTTTATGGTATCTCTCCTATTAGACTGTGAGGTCCTTAAGATCAGGGACTCCTTTTCAATCTTTTTTGTGTTCCCAGTTCTTAGTACAGTACCTGGAACATGACAAGGTTCTTCATAATGTTTGTTGATCTGACTTGACTTGAACAACCTCAGAAATTACAATCTCCCCATTTTGTAATAGAGGAAACAAGATTCAAAGAAGTGTGATGATAGGGACAGCTAGGTGGTGCAGTGGATAGAGTGCCGGCCCAGGAATCAGGAGAACCTGAGTTCAAATCCAGCCTCAGACACATAACTCTCACTAGCTGTGTGACTCCGAGCAAGTTAGAGTCACCACAATTGCCTCTTATAAAAAAAAGTGTGATGATTTACCCAAGTGCACATAGGTTGTAAATAGTACAAATGGTAACTAAAAAGGGATCCTTAGACTTTAGTTAAGAATTATTTCTTCAGCAGCAACATTTTATTAATGAATGAGTAGTCTTTGGGCTGGATAAGGCAGAAAGGAAACAGTTTATCACAATCTTAATGAGGGTTCTGCTCCTGTATGTTCACATGGGGAGGTACCTATGTGAATGGAGATAAGGCAATCAGTGTGCAAGGTATTGTGGAGGTATAATCAATAAATTGACGTATGATATCCATGGAGGAGAGTGTGGTGAATCAAAGGTAACCGAAAATGATTCTATCCTTAAGCAATTTAAAAATGCTTAGTTCAAGGGAAAACATGGAAAGATTATATTTTGGATGTTGTATATTTAGAGTTTGAGGATAATAGATTTAGACATGGAAGGGGCCTCACCTAGGTCCCTACGTATCATAATTTAAAATTAAAGAAACTGAGACCCAAAAAGGTTAAGTTTTCAAGATCATATAGGAAGTGATAGAATATGCATTTGAACCAAACTTCTCTAACTCCAATTAAATATTTTTCCCTGATGAATGAATGAACAAATGAAAGAAGAAATGAATCATTTATTAAAAATGTGCTATTTGCCAAGTCCTGTGCTAACCACAAGGGATAGAAGTAAAAGAGTTTAAACAGCCTTATTCTCAAAGAACTTACTCTCTAAATGGATATGCCACACATATATGATAAGGAAGCTTCAAGATGTAGGGAAAGGCCTAGAAGTCCTAAGAGTCCAGTCAAATGGAAAGGCCTGGGAGCATGTTGGATGACTTAGCAGGTTATATGGCTGTGCCCACAGGTTTCAAGAGCAGATTAAGGCCCTAGTAATGTTCTAGTAGGCCCAAAAGAACAGAGAAAACAGTGGCAAGTCAGATGTTAAAGCCTACTGACCATCAATGTACTGCTCCAGGATAATAATGAAATGAACAGCAGGCAGTAGTGTTAAAATTCAGCAGAAGTAAGACTGCAAATACATGTGGAGGAATCATATGCAAACAGGGGACAATTGAAACTTTGGAGCCAAAGAAGGGCTTACTTTCCCAGCAGAAAGTAAACTCTCCAATGTTTCGGGGGTGGAGGAAATGTTTTATACTGTTGTTATAATACCATCTCAATAAGTTCCTTTTCATTGATCTAGTTTTTCCCTGCAATTGACTATTAAAGAAGAACATTGCTTGAAGCCCCTGATCTGCAGTTTTAGGAATGTCAATTCGCAGAACATCTTCAACCTTGAGGATAGTCATGCACTAAAGGATCCAACCTGTGAACGCAAGTATCAGCAATTCTACAATTCTACAGTTTCTATACATGCTTTATCTTCCCTACTCAGCTGATATTTCCTTGAAGACAGGGAGCATAACTTGTATTCCCTCAGCACCTAATGCAATGCTTTACATACAAAATGCATTTAATAGAGGCAATACAGCATAGTGAATAGAGAACTGGACTTGGATTGATGAATATCTGAATTCAAGTCCAGATTCTGATACATACTGACTGTGAGACAGTACATGTATCACTTAAGATTTTGACAGCTTTCACTGATAAATGTTGTTTTCCCTTCTAGGAGTTCCCTTAACTAATGACATCACAGATTCAGTCCCTCATGCATTTAATAAAGGTTTGTTGAATGTATACATGCAAAAGCATGCATGAATGACATGCAAAAGAAATGAGAAAATATGACATTGCACAGTTAAGTGACTATTTCTCTCTAGAAATTAGAGTTAAATTCTTTCAACTAAATGAATATCTCACTTCTTTTGCAAAACTCAGAAAAGAGAGGTGAGGAATAACTTGAAAACAGCACAGTTTTGTGTTAATGTGAAATAGCTATGTTTTCATCAATTTGGTAACTGCCATGACCAAGACTGATCACAACACACCAGTAACTTTATAGATAAGTCTTAAGGAATTTCTGTATGCTCAGAGAAGTCACATGATTTCCTGCGAATCACATAGGTAGGCAAAGATTTAGATGCGGGTTAATCTCAAAGTAAAATACTCCACTAGACCACATTGTTTCTCCACTGCACACTATTATCTATTTAACTGTCTAAATAGATAACATCTCATAACCCTTTGTTATAGATGATTCCTCAAATAAATTTTAAATTCCTTCAGTCAAGAACTATCTTATATAAATAGCAATGAGCACATTGTAGATGTTCAACAAATACATTTGAGTGAAATGTTTTTTCAGTTTTACTTAATGGTATTTCATATACAGTGATTAGTATAGCCCTCAAAATCACACAAATAAGAATCTTTTGGCTTTACAAAATTGTAAAAATATACTCGCTTTCAAAGTTAACAATTACATTGTCAAGGCAGATAATATAGTCATGAAAGTTAAATGATTTTATTAACTCCCTCCAAAAAAGTAGATTGAAACCCATCTGTGACTTCTTATCCTACAGTACACCTATTCTTATTCCTTTTTTCCCCTAAATTCCCTAGGGGGATCTATTCAAAAGACTGAAGGCTTTGAAGTTTTCTTTTGCTGTTTTGGGATTATCAGTGTGTTGCTCCAGCTGACTGTTTCTTGGCTTTCATTTTCATCCACATGTTCAGTCCACATATTTTCCATCATATATATATATATATACATATATGTATATATATGTATATATATATACACACACACATACATATATAATGTACATGCACACATATATGTAAACATACATATATACATGCACACACATACACACATATATGTATGTGTGTATATATACATATATGTATATATATTTTTATGTATGTAGACTTTTGTCGCAATGAGTAACTCTAAATCATTGAAAGCACTCCACAGTTGCCCAATAAATTACTGAATGCACTATAATTTATAGTGTTTTTGAGTAGACAAAATATATACCTAAATATTGAAATAAGTGATTTCAAAAACAGTGGAATAAGAAAGTCAGAGGAGAAAGAGACCAAAGTGGAATTGTGTTTCCAAAGAAAGTCTCATGGTGAAGGTTTGGTGTGAAAAGGGCCTTGAAGTATATGTAGAATTTGGTAGAAATCACCTGAGGCTTCTAAGAAGGGGGGGAAACAATATATCACATTTATAAAATACTATCCTCCCCAAAATCTAGCAAAATTAGTATTATCTTCATCACAAAATTAGTATTATCTTCATCACACATGTAAATTTATAGAGACTTACATGTATCAAGTGACTTGTCTAAAGTTATGCACTTAGCAAATGGCGGAGCCTGTAATCATTCCCCTCCCTTACTACCATGAAATTCACTAAAGATTTGTGGCATGCTGTCTACACTACTAACTCTGAACTAAGATCTGTTCACATCACAATTCTTATAACCACGCTCTAAGACCACTGACAAGTCACAAATTGTTTAAATCTCACTTTCCTCCTCTGCAAAATAAGAGTAATAATAGCTATAGTACTATTAATAGAACTACAGTTAACTTCAAATAAGATGATATATGCAATCTGCTCTGCACAGCAGTCTATAAATATGAAGGTTTATATTATACTTCCTCTTAAGAGGAGTAACACTTTTAATGCCACCATTGTGGGGCAAAGTGATACTATGTGCTAAGGACTTGAAAAATAATTATAGACTTCCCTTTGAAACAAAGGGAAATCTTTCTACTCCCAGTATTCTTTTGGTTTTGTTGTATGCCTGTTATGGGACACTACAGTCTCTAAATAATTGAAAATTAGTCTCACCCAAAGGGTAATGAAAATACAAATGATGTGTATGAGTACACAACAGTACAGAGATGGGTTTATGAATGAGAAGAACAGTAAAGGATGTCATCAAAGAAATATATGAGCAAAAAAAATTCATATGCCAAGAGTGAGTAATAACAGCTAAAAAGTTTATATGCTCCATTGGTAATTTCATGATGTAAAGAAAGTGAGAAAAGGCCCTAGAACACCCGGTAAAATCTCTTTGGTGAAGTTATTAGCAGGTGTAAGTGGGCTGCAACCTTCATCCTTTAAAGAGATACCCAATCTATGAAATTAAAGATCAGTTTTAGCATAAAATAGTAACTTTTGGCCATATTACCCTTCTTATGAACATGAGACTCAGTAGTAAAGCCCTTTATAGTTTTAAACTGAGTTTGTCTTCATATGAAAGAACCAGGAATGAACTTGACCTGATGTAAGGAAATGAATTTCTCCCCTAACTTTCATGTTTTTCATATCATTATTGCTGTTGTTTGCATGTTTTTTTTTCTTTACCTATTCAATTAATTGGGAGAATAGAAAAGATGTGTGATTTAAAACTGAGGAATAATGAACCTCCAGAGCTGCTGGGCATTAGGGATGGAAACTGAACCTATTATTTCATGGCATAAAATAATCCCAGATGAGAATGTGCATCAGTTTCTCCAATGGAAAATTTAATCAAGCTTGGATCATTGGGAAGTTGCTGTAATGTAACAAAACATAGACAAAATATTTGATTTTTAAAATTTACGTTCTAGAAGTGAAGCCAAGATGGCAGAGTAAATGTAAGGGCTCACCTATGCTTTCCAAAATTCTCCTCCAAACAATGCTAAAAATAATACCTCAAAATGAATTCTGGAGCAGTAGAATCAATAAAAGGGCAAGATGAAACAAATTTTCAGCCCAAGACAACTGAGAAAGTCATCAAGGAAAGTCTGTCTCACTGGAGTGAGAATGGAACATACTCCAGTGCAGGTCATGCCAGCACAGGTCTTGGCGAGCATGTCACCAGCAGGCCTTGAGTATGACTGAATTTGTGGCAGCTGAAACTACTGGAGCTCTGAGACCACAGACAGGAAGGGGATTGAAGAAGTGCTGGTCAGAAACAGATTATGGGGAATATATTCTGGCAAAGAGTAGAGGAAGGACTCTGTTACATTACCCATGTGTGGTTCTGGGTCTTAGTACCTGGTTGAGTAGCAATGCTAGGAGGAGTGGGAATCCTGGTAGCAGTTCCAGGGCAAAAAAGAAGGGTTGTGATCACTCACAGAAGGGAGCACAAGACAAGAGAGCAGTGACCAGACCACTTCTTAGATCATGCCACCTTGACTCCAAGATGGTGGGGAAAAACCAGGAAGTTGTCTGAGCTCTCCCCAGTTTCCCTCGAAAAACAAACAAACAAACAAAAAAACCAAAACAAAAACAAAAACAAAAACCATTAAATCAAGCCTCTAAGTGTATTCCAAGAAACACAACCTACACAAAGACAGAGTGAAATAATTGTACAGCTTAAGAGAAACTTCGAGAGAATTCAGGAAAGGTTTGTCTTACGTGGGTAAAAGGGGAGCATGGCTCAGAGAAGACAGTTTTTGGGCAAGCCAGTGGGAAGCTCTAAGTTACAGCATAGATAAGCAACCAAGGCTCCTCCATCATAGCTCAGCAGGCCAGTGGCACAGCAGGCCAGCTGTGAGGCCTCCAGCCCCAACACAGAAAGTAAATTGCCAGCCCCAGAACCCAAGGCATAACAGATGTGACTAGGACAGGCTATGCCAGTACAGTGGACAAGCAACCAGTACCTGAGGCCCCAAAGCAGAAAACCATTGACCAGGTCTCTGATCCCCAGCATAAGAATATTGGGACAGTGCACCCTTGCCTCTGGAGCATAGCTCAACTTTAAAAGCCATGAAATAGGCTAAAATGATGAAGATACAGAAAAAACTTCTGACCATAGAAAGCTACTATAGTAACAGGGAAGATCAAAACACAAAGACAGAAAGAGGACAACAATGTCAAAATGCCTATATGCAAAACATCAAAGAATTGGTCAAAATCCCCAAAAGTCTAATCAAATAATAGAGGTAGAAGAAAAATTGGGAAAAGAAATGAGAATTATGCAAGAATGAGTCAACATCTTGGAAAAGGAAGGACAAAAATTGACTAAAGAAAACAATTCCTTAAAAAATACAATTGAG
>NW_020954740.1:3170358-3172189 GCF_900497805.2 Vombatus ursinus
GGAAACTGCCTAACCTCAAGTTCTTCTCCAGCCAAGACTGGAAGGTATGTAAGCCTCCCCCACCCCCTTGCTCTGCAGTTGGGATCGCTCTTCAAGTACCAAAGCTTGGAGGTACAGACAGTTACAAAGCTGTATCACACTCCACCTGATGCTCTCAGGCTATCAGTCCATTGGCCTGTACCCATGGACCTGGGTACACCTTCCCCAGCATAGAGGACAAGGACAGAGCCCTGTCCAGAAGTGTATGCCCAAGTCTGTTAATTCTCTCAGTGATAGAGAATTGGGGAAAACTGCAGTTTTTGGTTCCCTGAGGCTTACTTACTCCCTTCCCTCCACACCCCTGAATCCGCCTTCATGGAGGTTACAGGGGAAAGTTAGACCAGCTAAAAATATCTTGGCAGATTTTGGAGGTTTTATGATTGATCATTAAGGAGTTTTGAAACTCCTCCTTACAACCCTGGTCACTCTTTTCTCCCACTCCCTTCTCTTGAGTCAAGAGGGTATGTTAAACCACTCATAGGAGAAGACGGTTTCACCCTTTACCCCTCACTTTTGATTTTGCCCTGCTTCACTTGGAAAAGGAAGGAGGGGTGAGGGGCAGCATGGGCCCCACTGGCAATGGGCTTGGGTCCTAGGGTAACCTTTGCCTAGAAGCATCACCCAGTTTCAACACATCCTGCTCAAGGTAAAGAAACTAGCCTTTGAACTTGGGTAAGCATGCTCTTTAAAAGTTTGGTTTTATTTGTTAATGATGAGATGTTGATTCTCTGTGTAAAGTAATTTGGAAATGAAATTAGCAATTTAACAAAACTGGAGTCACCTGATTGGTAATGGGTTTGTTTCAAGTTTCAAATTGGTGAATTTGTTGTATCAGTTATACAAAGCAATTTTTCATAATTTGGTTACCACTGAAATAATTTGGCTATTGTTGGTTATTGTTTTAATGTGTAAACTTGCCAAAAAGCTTGTTTGGATTTTGTCTTGCTAAGAATTTGCAATTATACAGAAATCACAAACAATTGGCTTTTTACACCAGGTCAAATTTAAATTTGAGATGTAAATCCTGAAAAAGTTTTCCTAAGCTGTGATTAATGAAACTTGCTGTTTGAGGTAAAAGCTCCCAAGATTTTATTTTGAGTTGTCTGATAGATCATAATCCATCGATAATCAATAATCCACCATCTGAGAGAAATGCCACAAGCTACTCAGAGAAGGTGATACTGGTGGGAAGTCAGCATAGGGAAAAGCTGAGAGGACAATTTTAGCCTCAGTCTAAGATGGAATCCTCCTGTCTCAATTTCCTCATTTTATTCTTCTGAAAGGGAATGTTACCCACCTGGCTATTCCTGAGTCTGGTTATGAGGTGAATTTGATACTGCATGGTTGGAAAACTGAATTTTCTAAATCCAAATAGAGCTAAGGACTTTTTATACTCTCATTTGGGTGCTAAATCTAGTCCCTGTTTTATATCTGGGCCCTGCAGTCTTTTCTGTCAGATTTGTGTCTTCCAGACTACAGCCCAATCACCTACTGTTGGCAACAGCAAGTACCAGCCAATGTCCCCACATCCTTCCCTGGATGCAACCTGTGCTTGGTTCCAGTCAACCTCCTCTTTGGGACCCCCTTGAGGCAGGGACAGCTCTGTGCCCCTTGACAGCAAGAAACAGTTTCAGAAGCTAAGACCTTCACCCCTTACCAAAAGAATTTGGGTCCCATTTGTTTGAGGGGGGGAATGATAGGTTTGGGATCTAGACCCCAGAAAGGAAAAATTCTGGACTTTCCCACATGGCCAAATCTCTGGCATTTGCTTGAGGCTATAATCCCATCAACT
>NW_020954740.1:3172199-3185504 GCF_900497805.2 Vombatus ursinus
CCAGGTAGCTTGAGGGATTAATGGGAAAGGCCCCTCTTGCCCTGGGGAAGGGGAGCAGTACTGAATGGGAGACATCCCAGCAAGTCAGTGGAAAGCCCCACTTTAGCATACCAGGAGGAGATCCTGAAACACAGGTGGTGGAGTAGGCAAACACCAAAACCTGAACTCAAGAGTGCCTCAGTGAGGGCAGAGGAACTGGTGGAAACCAGCTCAGAAAACCACCAGGTGCCACAGCATTCTACAGCAGTGTCCCAGTGCCTCAGATAAAAATCTGTGAACCTCTCCAAGGGGCCCCAGGCAGCAAAACATCTTGCAACATCCATCTGAAAGGAGCTGAAAAAAGTGAAAGGAAAGGAAAAGCAGGCAACATCCAGGGACCAGACAACCCAATCTTATCCCTAGTGTTCCAGCATTACTGATTCCAGCCCAACACCAAGTAAGCTGCCAGAACCCTACCAACATTGGAGCCCCCAGCACACAAAATCCGTGACCAGGCCCAAGGCTCCCAACACAAGAAGCTTGGGTCAGTGCCCTCTGCTCCCCAGCAGAAGAACTCAATCTCTTTAAAGGCCAGGAAATAAGCAAACACCATGAGTAAAAACAAACGTACCATAGATTCCTCTTATGAGAACAGTGAAGATCAAGACAGAAATTCTGAAGAGGACAACATTGTCAACAAACCCACATCTGGAACCTCAAAGAGAATATGAACTGGTCTGAAGCACAAGAAGACTTCTTAGAAGAGCTCAAGATGGATTTTAAAAGTCAAATGAGAGAGGTAGAAGAATCCTTAAAAGAAAATAATTGACCACCTGGAAAAAAAAGTACACTGAAGAAAACAAGTCCCTAAAAAATACAATTGGCCAAATGGGGAAGGAGGTACAAAATCTATTAGAAGAAAACAATTTGTTAAAAATTAGAATTCGGCAAATGGAAGATAATGACTCTATGAGAGAGTAAGAATCAGTGAAACAGAAACAAAAAAATGAAAAAAAAATGTGAAAATGTAAAATACCTCATTGGTAAAACAACTGACCAGGAAGTTCAATACAGGAGAGACAATTGAAAAATTATTGGTCTACCTGAAAATCACAACAAAAAAAAAGAACCTGGAAAATATCTTTCAGGAAATCATCAAGGAAAACTGCTCTGAGGTCCTAGAAGCAGAGGGTAAAATAGCCATAGAAAGAATCCACTACTCACCTCCTGAAACAGATCCCAAATTGAAAACTTCAAGGAATATAATAGCCAAATTCCAAAATTACCAGGTCAAAGAGAAAATACTGCAAGCAGGCAGAAAGAAACAATTTAAGTATCATGGAACCACAGTCAGGATTACACAGGACCTTGCAGCTTCTACATTAAAAAAGCATAGGTCATGGAACATGACATTCCGTAAGGCAAAGGAGCTTGGATTACAACCAAGGATTAACTACTGAGCAAAAATGAGCATGATCTTTCAGGGGAGGAGATGAATATTCAACAAAATAGGCAACTTCCAAACCTTCTGGATAAAAAGACCGGAGCTCAACAGAAAACTTGATCTTCAAATACAAGACTTAAGAGAGACATAAAAAGGTAAACAGGACAGAAAGATACAATATGTTGTTAATAAGGGCAAACTCATGAGACCTTTGTCAGTATTAGGGTAGTTGGAGGGAAAAAGTTATATGTATATGTATAGAGAGAGAGAGAGAGAGAGAGAGAGAGAGAGAGAGCACAGGGTGAGTTGAAGATGAAGGAGTGATATCTAGTGAATAAAATTAAGGGGTGAAAGAGGATTATACTGGGAGAAAGAGAAAGGGAGAGGTAGAATGGGGTAAATTATCTCACATAAAACAGACAAGCTAAGGCTCTTATACTGGAGGGGAAATTGGGAAAGGTGAAAGGGAATGAATGAATCTTATTCTCATAGGATTTGGTTTAAGGAGGAAATAACATTTACACTCAATTGGGTTTGAAAATCTATCTTACCCTACAGGAAAATAGTGGGGGGAAGGAGACAAGAGAGCAGGGGGATGATAGAGGAGAGAGCAGATTGGGGGAGGGAGTGATCAGAAGAAAATACTTCTGAAGAGGGACAAAGTCAAAAGGAGAAAAATATCAATGAGGGGTGGGATAAGATTAAGGGAAATAGTTAGTTTTTCACAACATGATTACTATGGAAGTGCTTTGCATAACTACACATGTATAACCTGTATTGGGTTGCTTGCCTTTTCAATGAGAGTGAGTGGAGAGGGAGGAAGGGAGGAAATTTGGATCCCAAAATTTTAAAAACATGTGTTAAAAAAATTGTTTTCACATGCAACTGGGAAACAAGAAATACAGGAAATGGGGTATTGACATACATCCCGACCTACAGGAAAATAGAAGGGAAAGGGGATAAGAGAAGGGGGGAGAATTAGAAGGGAGGGCAGATTAGGGGAAGGGGATTCAGAATGCATGTCATCTTGGCGTGGGAGAAGGGATGAGATGGGGAGAAAATTTGGAATTTAAAGTCTTGTGGAAGTGATTGTTGAATACTTAAAATAATTAAATTAAAGGAAGGGAAACAAGAATATGAATTATTCCAGAATTGATTAATTATCAAAGATATGATAGTTTTCAGAACAAGAAATCAATGCTATCTATTGTATTATGAAAAATGTTCTAAATCACAATTGATTAGAGAAATGCTAATTAAAACAACTATTAGGTACCACCTCATATTTGTCATATTGCCTAGCATGACAAAAAGGGAAAATGTCAAATGCTGGAGAGGATATGTAACAACTGGGACAACAATGCACTGTTATATAGTTGTGAACTAGTCTAAACTTTCTGGAAAACAATTTGGAACAACTTCCAAAAGGCTATAAAACTGTACATACCCTTTGATCCAGCAATACCACTGCTAGATCTATTTCCCAAAGAGTTCAATAAAAAAGGGGGAAAAAATCACACATGGATGAAAAAAATTACAAAACACTTTTCACACAAATAACGTCAGAT
Organism: Vombatus ursinus; assembly: GCF_900497805.2. Lineage (NCBI taxonomy): Eukaryota > Metazoa > Chordata > Mammalia > Diprotodontia > Vombatidae > Vombatus > Vombatus ursinus. Next base: position 3,175,191 of record NW_020954740.1, read on the forward strand.
CTAAACAATTGAAGAAATGTTAATTGCTCATGGGTAGGCTGAGCCAATATAAGGAAAATGGCAATTCTACTTAAATTAATTACCTTGTTCAGTGCCACACCAAAATACCAAACATTATTTTATAGATCTAGAAAAAATAATATTTATCTGGAAGAATAAAAGGTCAAGTATTTTAAGAGAATCAATGAAAAAAATATGTAAAGGAAGGTTGCGTAACATCTCAAACTGAATTACAAAGAGGTAATTATGAAAACAGTCTGGTACAAGCTAAGAATTAGAGTGGTGGATCAGTGGAATAGATTAAATGTACAATATACAGTAGTTAATGACAATAGTAATTTAATTCCTATCAGAGCCTGAGATCCAAGATTTGGGGACCAAAAAACTCCACTATTTGACACAAATTGCTGGGGAAACTAGAAAGTAGTTTGGCAGAAACTAGGTATAGACCAACATTTCACACTGTATACTGAGATAAGATCAAAATGGGAACATGGTTTAGACATAAAGGATGACATAATCAATTAGGAGATTTTGAAATCTCTTACCTGTCAGATTTATGGATAAGGGAAGTATTTATGACCAAAAAATGTTAGAAAAATTTATGAGATGTAATATGTCTCATTTTCATTACATTAAATTTTAAAATATTTTGCACAAACAAAACCAATACATGTAAGATTAGAAGGAAAGCAGAAAAGAGTTGGATAAATTTGCAGAAAGTTTCTCTGAAAATTGCCTAATTTCTCAAATATATAGAGAAGTGAGTTAAATTTCTAATAATAAAAGTCATCCTCCAATTGATACATGATCAACCCACGTGAACAGGCAGTTTTCAGAAGAAGAAATCAAAGCTATCTATAATCATCTTAAAATGCCCTAAATCACTTTTGATTAAATAATACAAACTGAAACAACTTTGAGTTACCACCTCAAAAGTATAGGATTGGCTAATATGTTGCAGAGGATGTGGGAAAATTGACACACTAATGCACTGTTGGTGGAGTTGTGGATTGATCCAACCATTGTGGAAAACAATTACAAACTATGACCAAACAATTCTAAAACTGCATACCATTTTATTCAGCAATAGCACTAGCAAGTTTCTATCCTTAAGAGATTTTTGTTAAAAAGGAAAGAGATCTTTTTTGTTTTTTTTTGTTTGTTTTCAAGGCAATTAGGGTTAAGTGACTTGCCCAAAGTCACACAACTAGTAAGTGTCAAATATCTGGTCTGAGACTGGATTTGAACTCAGGTCCTCCTGACTTCAAGGCCTGTACTCTATCCACTGTGCCTAGCTGCCCCTGGTATCTTTTTTGTAAAAAGATATCTGTGTGTGTGTGTGTGTGTGTGTGTGTGTGCTATAATAAATGATGAGCAGGATGCTCTGATAAAACTTTTCAGAGATTTACATTAACTGATGCAAAGTGAAGTAACCAGAACACAGTAACAATAATATCGTAAGGATGATCAACTGTGAACAACTTAGCTATTCTCAGCAATATGACAATCTAAGATAATTTTGAAGGACGCTATCCTCCTCCAGAGAAAGAATTGCTGCAGTCTAAATACAGTTCAAAGCATACTTTTTAATTTTTATATTTCTTGGGGTTTTTTTGTCCATGTTTTCTTTCACAGCATGATTAATGTGGAATTTTTTTTTTTTTGCATGCATGCATATGTATAGTCTATATATAATTGCTTTCCTTCTTGACAAGAGATGGGAAAAGGGAAGTACATAATTTGGAACTCAAAATTTTAAAAAATGAATGTTACACTTTGCATGTGATTGGAGAAAACATAAAGCATTAAAAAAAACCCTCATTCTTTACATTTCTGCAAACTATTGCATACATACACCAGACCTGTGTGAGCTCAGGTATTTTCAGTGCATATATCTTGAACCATTTTGGGATGTGGAGTGTGTTCAGTGAAGACTAGTACCTCTGATGTGAAGGCTGCTGAGCCCTTTTCAGGGCTGCTTTCCATCTTTGATGTCTATGTGTTCTACTTCTCACCTGTGGCTCCAAGAAGCTGTGGCATGTGCTTTGGCCACACCCTAGTAAACCATTTCATTAGATAGGCTAAACCAGGTTGAGGGTAACAAAGAAGTCTCAGTGACTCAGGGGGGTATCTAGATGATTTCCGCTGGTGGAATGGGCAGATGAGAACAATCTGTTCCAATGGCCGTGAAGGCAGCTGAAGTACACCCTGTGGAGTACTTAGCGCTTGGTTAGACATAAAAGATGCCAAAGTCATCCACTGCATCTTGAGTTATTACCAGTCATCTTGATTCTGTCCTGCCAGTGGTCTGTGATGATTCTAGAGGAGAGAGTGAGGCTGACAACTGGTGCCACCCTGCCTCACTTAAACCCAATTTACACACTAATCAAGAGACATTACTCATACCATTTTACCATTTTTACCTGTGTCAAAGTCCTATGGTGACAGGCAAGTGACAAAGCAGGCAGCAGGTGCAGATACACTGGGAGCTCTAATACCAATCCTGCACACAGGTGGCCCAGGGCCTAGGACCATATTCTCACTGGAAGCAGCAGTGGGATACAGCAGCCCCCTGAGTATCTGAGAAGCCTTTAAAGGATCACACTGCTCACCTCCTGGTGCAATGAAAGGCTAGAAAAAGTGCCTAAAATTGACTGCTTACTGAAACCTGGCCTGATTACTGGGGCAAGGAGGTATCCCACCTGGCAGGCAAAACACAAAAAAAGTACAAAAACATCTGCAAAGCCGATTCCACTCACCATTGGCACAAGGAATCCTCACACACTTATAGACAATACAAAATCCAGTAGGCCTGAAAGATGAACAGCTTTTGTTGCAAGAGAACTCAGCAGGTATTGCATCCAAGTAGCAGCCCTGAGTGAAACAATGCTGGCAAATTAAGGCCAGCTTGCTGAAGTTAGAACTGGATACAGGTTTCTCTGGAGTGTCTGGAGAGAAGGGGAGAGCTATAAAACTAGTGTAGGTTTTGTAATCAAAACTAATCTAGTCAACAATCTTGTATGCCTACCAAAAGGAGTGAATGACAGGCTTATGACAATAGCATTGCCATTTGCAGGGAAACATCATATAACCATCATCAGTGCCTATGCTCCCACTATGATGAACCCTGATGAGGTCAAAGAAAAAATGTATGAAGACCTGGAGACCATTATCATCAATGTGTCAAAAGAGGACAGGCCTATAATTATGGATGACTTTAATGCTCAAGTAGGCTCAGATTACTAGACTTATCAGGGAGTCCTAGGGAGGAATGAAGTTGAAAATAGCAACAGCAATAGTCACTTATTACTAAAGTTTGTGCGTCTCATGACCTCATCACAGACATTGTCATCCATTTACCTAAATGCAATAAAACTTCATGGATGTACTCTCGCAGAAAACATTGGCATTTAATAGACTATGTGATTGTAAGGAGAAGAGACAGATAGGATGTGAGAGTGACAAAGGTAATGTGTGGCTGAGAGTGCTGGACTGATCGTAGACTTATCCTTTCCAAGCTAAATATTCACATTCAACAAAAGCAATGTCCACAAAGCAAAATGACTATCAGAAAAATTAATGTCAAAAGATTAGAGCTCTTCTCTGAGCAGGAACAGTTTGTCACTAACTTGGAGGGAAAGTTGACAACAGTGGAGCAGAAAAGGAGTGGGAAGCTTTCAGATATTTGGTGTATAGTGTTTCATTTGCTCATCTGCATCAGAACACTTACAACCATCAAGACTGTTTTGATAAAAATGATGAGGAAATTCAAAAGCTGCTAAATGAAAAATAAGAACTCCACAGGGTTTAGAAGTAGGATAGTCCATTCATTTCTAAGAATGCAGTATTTAATTCCATCAAAAGTAAAGTACAAGCAAAACTTAGAGAGATGCAGGATTTTGGGCTCAGTAAGAAGGCAAATGAAATTCATTTTTATTCTGATAGTAACAATCCAAATGCTTTTATGATGCCCTGATTTAGAGGTCAAAGACCTATCCTGCATCTCAACTACTCGGTGCTGATGGAGCCACACTGATTAGTGATAAGGACATGATCCTAGAGAGATGAGCTAAACACTTCCATAGTGTTCTGAACAGATTGTCATCAATCAACGCTGAAGCCATTGACTTGTTTACCTCAGGTTAAAGTCAATCCCTCCCTAGCTGAAATTCAAATTGAAGAAGAGGTTTTGAATGCTATCAGGCTCCTTTTGTGTAGCAAAGCACCTGGTGCTGATTCTATTCCAGCTGAAATTTACAAGGTCAGGTGTCCATTGTTCAAAGAAAAGCTGACTGAAATTTTCCAGAGTATATAGCAAGAAATTATCCCCCAGGAGTTCAAGGATGCCTCCATCATCCATCTCTATAAAGGCAAAGGAAATAGGTTATCCTGTGACAATTACAGTGGGTTTTCTCTCTTAGTCTTTACTAGCAAGATTCTTGTCAGAGTCCTCCTTAATAGGCTGATCCTTCACCTGGAAAATGGTCATCTACCTGAGAGCCAGTGTGGCTTCAGAAAGGGCTGAGGAATGGTTGATATGGTGTTTGCTACCCAACAGCTCCAGGAGAAATGCCAGGAGCAGATAGAGGCCTGTACACAACATTTGTAGGTATCACCAAGGCCTTTGATACTGTCACTTGTGAGGGCCTATGGAAAATGATGTCAAAATTTGGTTGCCTGGATAAGTTTATCCACATTGCATGTCAATTTCACAATGGCATGTTTGTCTGGGTTCTGCATAATGGACAATGCTCTTGTGCTTTTCCAGTCACTGATGAAGTGAAACAAGGCTGCGTGTTTGCTCCTATGTTTTTTAGCATGTTGTTTTTAGCCCTGTTGTCAGATGCATTAAATGAGGATGAACACAGGCCTCAAGATCAGCCACCTTATTGATGATAAATTCTTCATCTTGAAAAGGATACAAGCCAAGACCAAAGTAGAGAGTGTTGGTACATGATGTTTTATTTAGAGATGATTTGCACTTAATGCAGCCTCTGAAGCTGAGATGCAATAAAATACGGATCATTTCTCTACTGCTTGTGCTAATTTTGGCCTAACCATTAACATCAAGAAAACACAGGTGCTCCATCAACCACCACCACACCATCCATACCATCCATATGTGGAATCATCGGTTACAGCAAATGGAGAAGTTTTGAGTTCTTGATATAAGTTCACTTATCTTGGTAGTATACTTTCCAGGGACATATACATTGATAATGAGGTTGACCCATATGTTGCCAGAGCTAGCTCAGTGTTTGGGAAGCTCTGAAGGAAAGTGTGGGAAAGTAGAGGTATTAGACTGACTACCAAATTGAAAGTCTAAAGAGCTATTGTGCTGACCTCATTGTTGTATGCCTGTGAAACCTGGACAGTATACCAGCTCCATGCCAGGCAACTGGATCACTTCCATTTGAGTTGTCTTAGGAGGATTCTGAAGGTCACCTGGCAGGATAAGATACCAGACACTGAGGTCCTTTCTCAAACGAAACTCCCAAGCATGCAAACACGGCTTCAGAGAGCATAACACCAATGGGCTGGCCACATTGTTTTAATACAAAATTTACTCTTGCCAAAAAAAAGAAAAGGTCTATTTTATGACTCTCTCAAGTTCTCTCTTAAGAACTTTGGAATTGATTGTGTGATACAGGAGACACTGGCACAGGACCACTCAGCATGACATGCCCACGTCAGAGAAGATGCTGTGCTCTATGAGCAAAACAGAACTGAAGTAGCTCAAAAGAAGAGTGGGATATGTAAATTTAGAGCTCAAATGTTCACATGCACTATTTATGCCCAACCTATGCTAGAACATTCTGAGCTCATATTGGTCTGATCAGCTACAGTTGGACACATTGTAACTTGACTCTAGCATAATACTTATGTCATTTTGGCCCTCTTCAAGAACAAAGGAAAACAGCTGACCATTTTGAACCACATTGTTTTTGTGAGCAAGATCTCTTACAAGAATGCATATTATCTAGCAAATCCATCATTGTCATTAGCTTTAATGAGCACATTTACTGGTTTTTAAGTAACATCTTGAGTAAATTTCAATTCCATTTCAATTCCATAATTGAAATGCAATGTATATTTGTCATGTCTAATTCTTTTCTTTTCTTTTTTTAAGGTTTTTTTTTTTTTGTTTAACAATTTACTTCATTTTTTCCTTTATCCAAAGGGGAAAAATGTGCATAAGACATCTTAATTCCTTAAAGAAAATGTTCCTTTATTTTATACAGAAAAATTTCAATTTAAGATAAATATTTAAGTATACTACACTTAAAAACATGCTTAAGTGTGTACCCTAGTAATAGTAATACAGTAATCATTAATTATATAGATTAATATAAGATGCAATATTCAGATATCTTTTGAAATCTGAATTTTATTAGGTCATATAGGTCCCATTATTTTCTAATTGCTCTACTATGTAAGAAATAGATCGAAATGATTTCAGTTAATTTTAAAGACCATTGAGAAATGCATCTGTAACATTTTCAAATGATATCCAATCTTAAGCACCCTGAGAAATACAGAATGATTATTACAAAATAAAATCTCTCTGATCTAAGAGACATTTGGATCATGTATGTTTTGCCTTTAATGTTGAAAGTTAATTGTAATTTAATATAAGCATAAAGTAACTAGTGTATTTCTTTTTAGAGAAGGCCATATCATTTGCATCTCATGCTTAATAAGTAATGTACAATTTAATTTCCCTGGGATTTTTGGATATAGCAGGCTAAATAATATATAAATTCATACATGCATACACACATACATACATACATACATATATACATACAGAGAGTTAAAGAGGGAGAGAGAAAGAAGAGAGAGACTCTTACCAGAAATTATAAAGTGAATTCCAGACAGACACTTTCTAAAATGACACTGCTTCAAAGCAAAATAGATGAAGAAGAGAAAAAAAATCTTACTTTAGTTCATCTATGTAATACAGTAGGAAGTATTTTTGACTACAGAATAAAAATAATAATTATTTTGGTGATGTCATCTTTTTACATGAGAAAATTTCACTTCATTAATTCTAGTGAACTTTGCAATTTGTGATGGGGTCTTTTCTTCCTTGATTTATCCTCTTATCAGAAGTTTTATTTTAAATGTTAATTTAGTAACTTGATTATAATTAGTGCTTTTGCTAGAATACATACTATCAAAAATTAATAATGTTAATTTAATGGGAAAAATCTAAAGATGATATTAAATACTAATATTTCTGTGGTACCAAAGATCAGAAATGTATCTTAATGAGACTGAGTTTACTGGTTTAAAAGGATGCCACAATGGATTCTCCTTAACTATGGTGTAGATAGTGAATTATTGTTCTTGATTCGATTGAAGCCAAATCTGTTCAATTCAATTCACCACCATGAATGAAAAAAAATACTTTTGTTGTACAAGGCACTGGGGATAAAAAAAAAAACAACAAAAAAAAGGAAGACATGCTTCATTCAAGGAAATTATTTTCTACAGTACAGCGGTAAAGGCAACATTAAACAATTAAGAAGATAGAAATATAAATAAATGCAAAACAATTTTGGTAGTGGGGAAGTACTAGCAACTTGTAGTTTGTCCTTTGTTCTCAAAGAGGACCATGACCTCAGGAAGACAATGCCATAATTTGCAAGTAAATTGGATTTAAATGAGGGAGGTTGTACAAAGTGACCAGCCTCACTTTCTCCTCTGGAACCATCTGGATCCAGTGACCAGATATAGATCAGGGCAACTGGAGATGGTCCAAGATGCAGTCGTAGACTTTGGCCTTTTTAAGCTAACATTTTTTCTGAGTTCTCACTTTGACAGAGGCAAGGCCTATTCAGTGATTAGGGCTGTTTAAGAAGTGAGCCAAGGGATGTCCCCTTTAATCCAAAAATAATCAAACTGGGAGGGGAAGACCCTCACATTTTCTGTCCAAAAGAGTAACAGTCACTATTTACATTCACTCTGACCCAGAATGGCTCAAATATTAATCATCAAGTGGTGCTTGGGTAGGGACCCATTGTTGGCCAATCAATGAGAGCCAGAGTGAATTGGATTTAAGAAGTGGTCTCTAAGAAAAAAAATCTAGCCAGCAAACCCCACGATATCCAGGTAGGTTTTGGCCTTCAACATTTACCTTCCTTTGGGTAGAGCATCCTCAGGCAAGGGCATGATATTGCATGTGGAAAAAGATAGGAGAGAAGAAGAGGAGGAACTGAGTTGCCCAACTCAACTGGTCTGTTGGGTCCCCAGTGGGGCAGCTCAGACTACTCACAGGTTGTGGTTTATCCTTCATTATTAAAGAAGACCATGATGTCAGGAAGATGATGCCATGACTTGCAAGTAAATTGGATTAATTGAGGGAGGACTGTGTAAAATCACCAGCCTTACTTTCTTCTCCAGAGCCATCTGGGTCCAGTGGTCAGATATAGATCAGGACAACTGGAGATGGCCCCACTAACAATGAAGATGCTCAGGAAAGGCCTCATGTATCAAGGTGTCACTTGAACTGAGGCCTGAAAGGAGCTACGAAGTTGAGGAGGGAAACCAGTCCACAAATGAAAGATAATGTAATTAAAGACTAGGAGGCTAAGGAATAAGAAATAGATGTTGAATACCAGGAACAGAAAGTAGTTCCATTTAACTGAAGCATACAGTACTTGAGGAGAATAATGAGAAATAATGACATCATAAAGATTGATTTGAATCAGATTGCTAAGGGCTTTAAATGCTAAACAAAAGAATTTGCATTTTAATTGAGTGACAATAAGGAGCCATTGAAGTTTTTATCAAAAGAGTGAGATTTCTACATCCAGAATTTTAGTAGAATCAATTTGACACTTGTGTGTAAGATAGATTAGGTAGCAGAGAGAGTGGAGTTTCCAATTAGGACAATAATGGAGTAGTCAAAGTTGAAGTAATAAGACCTAAACTAGTTCGGTGAAGTTTTCAATTAGTCAATAGATATTTTGTAAGCACTTATGTGCCAAGCATGATACTAAGTAAATTTTTTGGGGGGGTGGAAAAAAAAAACAGTTTTTATTCTTAAGGAGCTTCCTTTTTAATGATGGAGTTAGCATGAGAATGAATAGGTTCACACAAAATAGATACAGAGTATGAGAAAGGAAGCCTTAGAGATCAAGCTTCTAGCTATGGGGAGGTGGGGCAGTTTGTAGGTAGAACAAGCTTCCTACAGAAAGTGAGAGGTGAATTGAGTCCTGAAGGAAGCAAGGAATTCTAAGATTCAGGAGCTGTGAAAGAGAGAATTCTAGGCATGGGGGTTAGGCAGTGCAAAATCATAGAGAGTGTAGATGGAATACTTTTTTGCAAGGAAAAACTGAACCATTTGGATTACACGGTATCTGGAGGACCATTAAATATAAGGATATTAGAGAGGTAGAAATGGGCCAGGTAAAATAAGAAAGAAGAAAAAAGCAAACAAAAATATAAACAACCTTTATATTTCATCCTGGAGGTATTAAAGAAGCATTAGAGTTTATTTAGTAGCAGAGTAACGAGGTCAGACCATGCATTATGAAAATCCCCTTTGGCATCTTTTTTATTTTCATCCAAAGACAACATTTATTAGAACATCCATCATATTGGGCAGACTCTTAAGGAGTTTGAACATTAGTAAGCTATTGGTTAGATTATGAGAATCTGAGCAGTGGCTAGATTATAAGAATCTCAGCATCTTAATGGAGCCAAGATGGACCTTATATATAGAAAGAGTGTGGAAGGGATCTTGGAGTGGCTAAGTAGTCCATGAGGTAAGAGTTACCAAGGGTGGGAAGTGGCCTGGGGCCATGGGGAGGCAAGATAATGGAGGGGAGATTGGGTGTAGCCACAATGAAAGGCCAGTTGATGGGATTATAGCTTCAGGCAAATGCCAGAGATTTGTCCATGTGGGAAAGTTCAGGGTTTTTCCTTTCTTGGGTCCAGATCCCAACTCCATCATTCCCCCCTCAAACAAATGGGACCCAAATGCTTTTGGAGTAAGAAGTGAAGGTCTCAGCTTCTGAAACTGCTTCCTGCTGGCAAGGGGCTTAGAGCTGTCCCTGTCTTGAGGGGATCCCAAAGATGAGGTTGACTGGAACCAAGCACAGGCTGCATCCAGGGAAGGATGTGGGGACATTGGCTTGTACTCGCTGTTTGTTACCCACTGTAGGTGAATAGCCCATAGTCTGGAAGACATAAATCTGACAGAAAAAACTGCAGGGCCCAGATATACTGGATTTAGGACCCAACTTTGAGAGGATAAAACATCCTTAGCTACGTTTGGATTCAGATAATTCAGTTTTCCAACCA
>NW_020954740.1:3185642-3186342 GCF_900497805.2 Vombatus ursinus
CGATGGATTATGACCCATCAGACAACTCAAAATAAAATCCTGGGAGCTTTTACCTCAAACAACAAGTTTCATTAATCACAGCTTAAGAAAAACTTTTTCAGGATTTACATCTCAAACTTAAATCTGTCCCGGTGTAAAAAGTTAATCATTAGAGATTTCTATACACTTGCAAATTTTCAGCAAGCCATACGTAACCCAAACAAACTTTTTGGCTAGTTTATATATTAAAACAATAACAGAAAATAGCTAAATTATTTTAGCGGAAACCAAATTATGAAAAGTTGCTTGACATAACTGATACAGAAAGTTCACCAAATTGAAACTTGAAACAAACCCATTACCAATTAAGTGACTTCAGTTTTGTTAAATGCACTTCCAAATTACTTTACACAGAGAATAAATATTTCATCATTAACAGCTAAAATTACAAATTTAAAAAAGCGTGCTTACCCAAGTTTGGAGGCTAGCTTCATTACCTTGAGCAGGATGTGCTGAACCTGGGTGATGCTTCTAGGCGAAGGTTGCCCTACAGCCAAGGCCATTGCCAGTGGGGCACATGCTGTAGCTGCTGCCCCTCTCCCCTCCTTCCTTTCCCAGGTGGGGGAGGGAGAAATCAAAGGTGTTTCAAAACTCCCTAATGATAAATCACAAAACCTCCAGAATATGCCAAGATATTTTAGCTGTTCTAAATTCCCTGTGC
>NW_020954740.1:3186387-3187741 GCF_900497805.2 Vombatus ursinus
TCCATGAAGGAGGATTCAGAGGTGCAGAGGGAAGGGAGTAAGTAAGCCTCAGGGAACAAAACAGCAAGTGTAGTTTTCCCCAATTCCATAGAGTCGAGGGAATTAACAGCTACACTTCTGGATAGGGCATCCATCCTTGTCCTTTATACTGTGGAAGGTGTACCCAGGTCCATGGCCTTGAACCAACCCAGTGGACCAAGAGCCTGAGAGCGTCAGGCTGAGCACAAGACAACCTTGTAACTATCTGCCAGAAAAGCACCTCCCATCCTTGATGCTTGGAGAGCAAACCTAACTGCAGATCAAGAAAGGAGGGGGGGGAGGCTTTACATACCTTCCAGTCCTGGCTGGAGAACAACTTGGGGTTAGGCAGTTTCCCCATACAGGTCACCAAAATGTTGCAGTTTAGGGGTTCAGCGGTCCTGGGGCTCAAAAATCACAACACTCAGATCCTGCCCAAAAGAATTCGACCCAAGTCTTCTTTCAGCCAAAGACAAGGTTTATTAGAACATCTGTCATATTGGGCAGACTCTTAAGGAGTTTGAACATTGGTAAGCTATTGGAAAGATTATAAGAATCTGAGCAGTGGCTAGATAAGAATCTCAGCACCCCTTTTGCATCTTAGTGGAAGATCAATTAGAGTGAAGATAAACTTGAGACGAGGAGACTAATAAGTAGAATATTACAATAGTCCAAGAGAAGGGGGATGAAGGACTGAAACGGAGCAGGGGTTATGTTAATGCAAAGAAGCATGCCAAAAATGTTGTAAAGATTAATTTTTATATTCTTTGGCAATTTACTGAATCCATCAAGTTAATGAGAGTGAAAAGTTGAGGATAACAATGACATTGTGAACCTGAGGGGCTGGGGAAATGGTGATGATCTAGACTATAATGGAGAGGTTCAAAAGAGGGGAGACTGTTGCTGTTTGAGAGGTTGAGACCCCTCAAAGACTGGAGTGCAGGACGGGTGGTCTGGAATGGATTCAGAGACTCAAGAATTCTTTAAGTCAAGGTGGCAAAGATTTATTGTTATGCTTTTCAGCAGGCAAGGATTCTTAAGGAACCTGGGAGAGACTGAGGATGGAGCTAGGGTTTATATGGAAAAGGGTATGGGAAAGGAATGCCAGGGACAGTGATGTGGTAATCTAAAGGTCCAGGTGTCTTTGGGAGCTATGGATGAGAAAGTACAGGGAGTATACCAGACAGGGAGGGAGATGACAGAGGTATGGATCTTTAGAGTCTGGCAGGAGGAAGAGTCCTTGGGCTGGCCAAGGACAAAACTCCTTGAGCTGGGCAAGGCACCCTTCCCCCTCTGCCTTGATGAGAGAATGCTCTGCAACAAGGCAGAACTTTCT
>NW_020954740.1:3187801-3202241 GCF_900497805.2 Vombatus ursinus
CACAAGATAGGAACATACTAAGAAATTGGGAGGCTTCCAGAGACATGATCTGAGGGCTGGGAGAGAGATAAGGGTCTTTCTGGAGCCCACACATGAGTAATTGCTAGGCACAGCATCCTTGGGCTGGGAAGAAATTGCCAGGGATAGTGTTTCTGAGACCAAGAGGAAATTGGGGTCCAAGTACAAGCACAAGCACCCAAACACAAGCACCCAAGCACCCCATCAAGACCATGAAGGAAAAAAATCAGGATTAAGGAAGCACTTAAACCTTAGCAAGGATAACATTGGAGCTTTTAATAACATAATATTTACTTCAAAAGGTATAGCACAGTCACAAATATATAAACATGCTCCTAAAGTATTTGAAGAATAATCCCCTTCTCTACTCCACCACGATCACCTCAATTTCTGCGGAGAAAGGGGAGATTGGGTTCATAGTTTAGCTCAGTTCCTGTATACCACAGTTCCAGTTCCAAGTCCAAAATTCCCTTTGGGCTTAAGCCCAAGGTATCCTGGTCTCTCAGAACTTCAATGCTATCTACAGCTCCCCTCCTGCATTTTTGGCTCCAAGGTTTCCATGCCTTAAACTCCTGGTCCTCTGGGGACTACCTCTATCACCAGAAACTGAAGACAACACAAAACATAAACAAAGACCCCCAGACTCATTCCTTGCAGCCCAAGGTAGAAGGAAATTAGGAGAAGGATGTCCCTTCCCTTCTCACTAGTTCAGTTCATGGCATCTTCACCGGATACAGCTTATAGGAGTTGCTGAAAAGAGTGAAACTGAAAAACATGATAAAAAGAAAACATGGCTAAAAAAAGGAATGATCAAGTCAGGCTTTCCAGTTTTAATCAAAAGAGGCTAGCCCTATGCATGTGGTAGGGTACATTGCAATCCTCATTCTAGGCAAATTAGACATGTTTTAAAGGCCTCTCAGTGGGGTCCCTACATTAGTACTGGGCATGCCCAGTGAAGCCCTGGGAACACAAGGGAACAAATCATAAATAGATAACGTGTAATAAGAAGTCATGTGGAAGGGGAAATGGGAAGGAAAGAGTACGTGATAGAAAAACCTGGAAAGGAAGTGAAAATAGATGAGAAGTTGGGGAAACAGTTCACTTTGGTTTACAGCTATGGTGTGGTAGTAATAGGAGGTTTTATTATCTAAACATCTGTTGGTCTGCCAAAATCAGAGCAGCATATAACTTATTGAGTTAACTTAATAATTTATCTCTCAAAAGTAGGGGGTTACTACTGAGGAGCTATAATTCTCAGTGAGAAAATTTGGTTACTGGGTAGCAAATTATGGGAAGTTTGTAGTTCCCATCCCTATTCCTATTCCTTCCTTCTTTGTATCTTGGATATGAGACTCTCTGCAAATATTTTCCCACCCAGATGTTTCTTTTCTAATTTTTAACTTAAACCTTTTGTGCATTTGTTGATTTCATGTATTCAAAAGTATCTATTTATTTTCTGTATTCTTTTTTATCTCTTGTTTGTTCACAGAGTCACCACCCCCTCCCAACCATTTTTCTGAAAGGTTTTTGTTTTTATTTTTGGAACTTCTAATTTGTTAATGATATGACCTTTTATATCCAAGTCATGTATCCATTTTGAGCTTATATGGCTATGTAGTATGAAATATTTGTCTATATCTAATTTCTTCCAAACTGTTTTGCATTTAGCCTTGATTTTTTTTTTTTTTGGCTAGGAAATGGGGTTAAGTGACTTGCCTAGGGTCACACAGCTAGTAGGTGTCAAGTATTTGGTCTGAGGCCAGATTTGAACTCGAGTCCTCCTGGGTCCAGGGCCAGTGCTGTATCCACTGGACTACCTAGCTGCCCCTTATCCTTGCATTTTTATCAAACTCCAGGAGTTTGGGGACCATCAAGATTCAACAATATATTGACATCCTTGAACATTTAGTTGAATCTAATAACATGAAGATAAATAAGAATAAATAGAAGATCATAACTTGGATTTAAAAAAGCAACTTCCTAAATTCAAGAAGAATACATGAATAGACAAAATTTTGTCTGAAAAAGTTATCATGGATTTAGTAGACTATAAAGGTAAAATTACTCACGAGCATGACAAGGCAGCCAAAATGGTATTTTAATCTTCAGGTACATTGAAGGAGGTATAACTTCAAAAAATAAAGATGTAATAATTCTCTTATACTCTGTAAAGGTCTGACAATATGTGGTGTATCCAGTTTGGTCTTGAAGACAATAGTTTAGAAAGATATTGCTTAACTAGAGAATGTCCAAGTTAGAAACAAGAATGATAAAGGTCCTTGTGTCCATGCCACATGAGGCTTAATTTGAGAAATTGAGCAGTTTAGGCTGGAAAAGAATAGAATAAAAGTGACAGAGGTGAATATAACTGATGTCTTAATTGAACCTCTGTCTTGTGGATGAGAAATTGCCAATATCCTCTTTAGCCCCAGTGGCAGAACTATGAGTAATGGGTAGCATGCAAAGAGCCAAAATAAAATATAATGTTGGAAGAAACTCTATAATAGTTGGAGCTATTCAAGAGTAGAAGGTGTTGCCCTAGAAATTACTACTGAGTTCTCTCCTCATCCCAGGTATCACCAGCAGTGTCATAGTGAGTTAAATAGGGACAAATACAAGGTCATAACTTGGATTTAAAAAATCACCTTATAAGTTTAAGAAGAATATATGAACAGATGAAATTTTGTCTGAAAAAGTTCTCATCCCAGGGCCAATTGTTTTTTTCTAATGAGATGTTTCACATTGTCTTCTATTTTTTTCTTTCTTTTGGTTTTGTTTTACAATTTCTTGATTTCTCATAAAGTCATTAGCTTCCATTTGCTCCATTCTAATTTTTAAGGAAGCATTTTCTTTTTTTTTCTTTTTTTTGCCAGCAATCAGGTAGCTATTTAATTAATTAATTTCATCAGGAGGAACAGATTTGCAAATTAGGAACTCTCTTCATCAGAATTTGACTTTGCTGAAATGAAGACAGAGATTATATACATAAATCACCATGGAAAAGGAGGGGGGATAGAAGGGAGGGCAGACTGGGGGAAGAGTTATGAAGATTGCATGCAGTCTTGGGGTGGAGGGAGCAGAGGGATGGGGAGAAAATTTGGAACTCAAAATCTTGTGGAATGTTGAAAACTAAAAACAAATAAATGAATTAATTAAAAAAAGTTCTCATCCCAGGTATCATCAGCAGTTTCATAGTGAGTATACTTCATTTGATATATGGATAAATACTGGTAATTGTCCCTTACAAATCTAAATATTGTCATTCTGTGACTCTAAGAGTTTCCAAAAGATTTGTTCTGAGAAATTTCTCAGAGAAAGCCATTAGTGCAGAAAGACTTTGGAAAACTTTAAGGAGGAGATGTAATTTGATGTCTGTGTTATAATTCAATGTTCAAACAAAGGGAAAGAAGACATTTTAGACATAACATAGAGTGTATAATGTAAGAAAAGGCTACAGATTTATTAATTAATTGTAGATTTGTGGGTTTTTTCTGCTTTGAAATTTTGATGATGGAATATTTTGTCATGTAACCATATAGTAGTATATTATAAACAAGTCATTATACACACATATTCCTGCCAATGCATGCTGGACTTCTTGACAACAAGCAAAACCCTCACCTGCTAACACTTGATCTTTAAGACCTGTTGGCAAACTTGACCAGTGATAGGTTATAAATCGCATTTTGTGTAATGTAATCAGTATGGCTTTAACTTTGTTATACAACAGATAAAACATGTGTGAATTTTTGTTTTCAAAATTTTCTTATCTCTTCTTTCCTTATGCTTCCACCTCCCCCTTACTTTTATTCAACACCTCCTAATTACACCTACAACAACCAACCCCCTGAATCATTCTAGCACCCTTGGGGAGCATCACCCACTTTGAGAACCTGGGGGCTAAATAAATGGGAAGAGTATAAGAAAATATGAGAAAAGTTTGTCAGTATCAGATTCCAGTATGCTTTGAATGAAAGGCTGAAGAAACTGACTTTTAATCAATAGACACTAAAGTGCCAATGAATAGTTTTGAGAGGAACCATGACATGATGTGTGCCTAAAAGTGTTTGCCTGGGAAAGTTTGATGACTTCATTGGAACACAGAGAGAATAAAAACAGAACACCTGTTACATAATAGTTTTGAAGGATAGTAATGAAGGCGTATTCAAGTGTAGTAGAGTGGAAAAAATCATGGGAGCAGATGAGAATCAAAGAAACGTGATTACTAACAAGTTAAATAGCAGAGTACAAATCCAAAAGGATTCTGAAAGGTTAGAGAATATTAGGTATAACTAGTGACATGGAATTTATTAGAGGAGGATATAAAGTTTTACATAGGTTAAAAACATCATCTTTACAAGCATAGAATGGTGGACAAGTGACCAAACCAAACTTAATGTGGGGGGGAAAAGGTTTTTTATAGTGAACTCTAAGGCAAACAGGTGTCACTAATGGATTTAGCATCCCCCACACCCCAACAACCACCAGTACCACTATTACCACCACCACTACCATTGCAACAGCAAATTCTATCCCAGGATGCATTAGAAGAGATAAATTGTTCAGAATGGGAGAAATGGTGAAATGATATAGTATTATGTATATAATATTATGCTTTATTGTACTTAGAATATATCTGGTATATTTTCCTGACTTCAAGATTTTCTTCTTATTATTTTTGAGTCCTAGTGATGCTTTAAAATACTTATATGGGTTAATCCCTTATATGCTTCTCAACCCATACATCAAAAAAATTTCATGAAGTATCAGTTGTTCAGTCATTTCAGTCATATCTGACATTTTTTGACCCATTTTGGGTTTTCTTTACAAAGATAATTAAGTTGTTTTGCATATTCTTCTTTAAATAAATTTGCAGATGAGGAAACTGAGGCAAACAAGGTCAAGTGACTTGCCCAGGGTCACACAGTGAGTAAATATCTGAAACCAGATTTGAACTCAGGTCTTTCTGACTCCAGGCCCAGGGCTGTACCCATTGCACAACCTAGATAAACTACCTATTAGGTACCAAATACTATATTAAGCTTTGGAGACAGAAAGACAAGCAAGAATCAGTCCCTGCTTTCATGAAGGTTGCATTCTAAAGGAGGAGAAAGTGTTAGATAACAAACATTAATTAAACATCTACTATGTGTTAGTCACTATTCTAAAGTGTAAATATAAAGATGAATACAAGATCATACAAAGCACACACACATAATCTTGGATGAGAAAGTACTAATAGATGAGGAGATTAGGAAAGTCCTCCTATACATATTTGAGTTCTAGTTGAGTCTTGAAGAAAGCCAGAAATTCCTAGAGAGTGAGGTAAGGGTAGAGAACTTTTCAGGACTTGATTGTCGTGAGTGAAAAAGCACAGATGGGATAATGGAATATTACGTGTGAGTAATAATAGCTTGACTAGAATAGCTAGACCATAGAGTGTATATAGGCCACTGATGTGTAGGAAAGTTAGGGAGGTAGTATGGGGTCATGTGGTGAAGAGCTTTCAATTTAAATCAAGTAATTTATATCTTCTCCTAAAATTAATAGGGAGTCACTGAAATTTGCTGATCTGGAGGTGGTGGTGACCATAACATTACCAAGTCTATGCTTTACTGAAATCAGTAGGACAACTCTGTGGGGAATGAATTGGAGTGTAGAGAGATATAAAACAAGGAAACAAAAAAAATAAAATGTTATTGTTTAATCAAGAGGTGATGAGAGTCTGAACTACAGTGGGGGCCATAAGAATGAAGACAAGGGAACAAATGCTAGAACTGTTATCGATACAGAAATGACAAAATATAGTGACAGTTTAAGTTATAACGAGAATAAGGAGTTGAAGATACCAAGACTTGGAAAGTGCATGAGTAGAAGTATAATAATCACCTCAAAAGAAATAAGGAATTTAGGAAGAAAGGTTTGGGGAGAAAATCAATAGTTGAGTTTTGGATATGGTAAGTTTTAGATTCCTTTATGAAAAATTGTATAAAATATACCATTAACACTTACTGATGTGTAACTGAAGTTCAGAAGGGATAGTGGGTATCAATATATAGCTTTGAGAGTCATAATTATAGAAAAGATACTTGGACTCATGAGAACTGATGAAACCACAAGTTATAAAGTATCCAGAGAAAAGAGGGACAGAGCTTCAGGGTACCACCATCAAACTTTCCAGTTTGATAAATAAACAAATAAATAGATAATAAATGAATAGATAAATAAACCAATAGATGAACAAACAAAACTAACACAAAGAACTCTTCAGCCATTTCATGCAATATTCATTTTATGTATGATTGAAAAAATTTTTTTTCTTTAATACTCTTTGTTTAACTCTTTTGACCCTTAAGCTACTGGGAAATTCATCTCAGACATTTATTTGTATGTTACTTATATATCTTGGATGTTAGCCTTTTTATGCAAGAAGTTTAACTTTAAAAAATTTCATCTTATCTGACAGGCTTCTTTTTCCAGGTGGAATAATTTTGTTAATACAAAAAAAAAATTAGAATAGTATCAAACTAGTTGTTTATTTTGTCTTTTCAATATCCTCCTCTTTGTTATCTCCTTAATGTTTAGTCATGAAATATTTATTTAATTTATTGTTCTTAAAAATCTTCCCATATGATGAAGTGGTTATCATCTAAAAAATCTGGTACTGGCTAAGAAAGAGGGGAAGATCAGTGAAACAGATAAAGTAACACAATACACAATAGAAAATGATTAGTAATCTTGAGTTTGATAAACTCAAAGACCTAAGCATTTGGGACAAGAATTCACTATTTGGCAAAAAATGCTGGGAAAATTGGAAAAGGGTATGGCAGAAACTATGTACAGACCAACTTCTCATGCTGTATACTGAGATAAGGTTAAAATGGGTACATTATTTAAACCATAAAGAGTGATTCCGTAAGCAAATTAGGAGAGCAAGGAACAGTTTACCTGTTAGATCTATGGAGATGGTAAGAATTTATTACCTAATAAGAGATAGAAAACATTACAAGATATAAAATGGATGATTTTGATTATATTTTGCACAAGCAAAACCAATGCAGCCAAAATTGGAAGCAAAGCAGAAAGCTGGGGGGAAATTTTTATACTAAGTGTGTGAAAAAAGCCTCACTTCTAAATATATACAGAACTGAGCCAACTTCATGAAAATATAAATAATTTTCCAATTGATAAATGGCCAAACAAATTGAACAAGCAATTTTCAGATGAAGAGATCAAAGCTATCTGTGGTGAAATGGAAAAAAATATATTGATTAGAGGAATGCAAATCCAAACAACTCTGAGCTACCACTTCAAACCTATCAGATTGACCAAGATTACAGAGAAGGAAAATGGCAAATTTTGGAGGGGATATGGGAAAATTAGAACACTAATGTACTGTTGGAATTCAATGGTCAGAATTGATCCAACCATTCTGAAGAACAATTTTGAACTATTCCCAAAGGGTTGTAAAACTGTGCATACCTTTTGACCCCCCAACAGCACTACTAAAATTATATCCCAAAGAGTTTTTTTTTTAATTAAAAGGATGTATTTGTACAAAAATATGTATGGCATCTCTTTTTGTGATGGTAAAAATTTAGAAATTGAGGATATGTTCATCAATTGGGGTATGGCTGAACAACTTGTTGTATATGATTGTGATGGAATACAATTGTGTTATAAGAAATGATGAGCAAGTGAATTTTAGAAAAATCTGTAAAGACTTACATAAACTGATGCATAGTGAAGTAAGAACCAGGAAAACATTCTACACCATAACAGCATTGTCGTAAGGGATGATCAGCTGTGAATGACTTAACTATCCTCGTCAATACAATGTTCCAAGACAAGTCCAAGGTATTCATGATGGAAAACCTTATCCATCTACAGAGAAAGGACTGATGGAGTCTGAAAGTAGATCAAAGCATATTTTTTTCACTTTGGGTTTTTTTGTCTGTGTTTCCTTTCACAAAATGACCAATGTGGATATATGTTTTATGTAATTATACATGCATAACTTATAACAAATTGCTTGACATCTCAGGTCCTGTTTAGGGGGAGGAAAATTTAGCTGTTTTTAATTATTGGAAGGGATAAATAATTATGCTTTTCCCACTTTCCCCACTTAGTAACAAAAAGCAATGGATAAAAGTTCCTAATCTTCAAGGAGAAACTGAATGAACATTTGTCATTGATGTTGTATAGGGTACTTTTCTATGGGATGGACTTTTTGGGACCATCAGTCCCCCCACAGATTTTACATTTTAAGTTTCAAATCATTTGAGGCTATTTTTAGTATAGCTTTAGTATTACTGGCTATTGTATAGAATAGAATTTTCACCTTCTAAAAGAATTTGGGTAACAGCCAAAAAAAAAAAATAAAGCAATGAAAGGCATGTTTCCATCCCATTTCCCCAGCAATGAACAAAGTTGAAGAATGCCCCTTTGAAAACAATATTTCAATTGTTATTTGATCAAGGTCTCAAACATACTTCTTATATGAGAGCTGTTAGATAAAGATAACTCTTGTCTACCAAGTTCTTCCCAAGAATTAAACTTTCCATTAACCCTCATGTCCCAAACCTACTTACACTTGTGAAATCATCTTTTCAAAAGACAGTTCGTGCCTGCTTTGGAGCAGCACATTATAAACACAGTAAAATCTATAGGTAGGTGGTGTGGCCCAAGCCCAAAATAGGAGTTTGATTTTTACCACCCAGTACCTGGGAACTCACGAGTGAATCAAAAAGGAAAATGATTGTGTACTCTGCATGCCAAGACTGAGAATGCAGAAATAATGTGAAAATTTCACTAGAGGAAAATGTTAACCACAAGGTTTAAATATTCCAACAGTAGGCTCTGATCAATTTCTTATATAAGTCCTCCCCCTAGTAACTAAGTAATGTATATATTTTGCCCTTTTACCAACATGTTTTTTATTTCAATTCTTATCCTCTCTTGTGATTCAGTAATTAGCCACAAATCCCACTACCAACTTATTCCATTATCACCAATTACAAGGCATAATGATGCCATATACCAACTGTTCCATGGCTCATACTTGAAATACTGTCATTTAAATGAGCTATTTAGTCAATTTCTAGGTCTTTTTTTTTTTACTATCAAGGCACATCTCATTGTTGAGTCCTTTGGCAAAAATAAAAATTGAAGTCTAACATTAAACTGTATATGGAGAGATGTGAGACAACTATCTCTTTTAACTTAGTTCACTTTATCATAATATCCCTTTTATTGACCTTGGATTGGGGAATACTACTACTATGGTGACGACTAATAATGGTTGAGGGAAAGCGTCAGTGATGAGAGCACTTATTCAGTCAAGAAGTGAAGAAAATAAGACAGATTATCCTTTTTTTGTGTTTGAAAAGATAGGAGAATCAATTTATAAAATGCAAATCTAATATGACAATCTGCTGTGAAACTTACCTCATTCCTAAAAGGATAATTGGGAAACATTTGGTACAATACTAAACACTTTTTTCCTTCCCCAAACTAGTCACTTGCCCTACTGGTTTGGGGTTTCCAAAGAGTAAATTGGGACTTTGTATAAAGCAAGTTGAATTTCATGAATTTTCATGTAAAATTGTTTAAGTATGTAGGGTTGGATTTGCATGTAAGGCTAAGGAGGTGGCCTACTTGTTACATATAATGAAGATGACAATTCTGTTACATTTAATGGTGATCAATATATGTAAGGAAAGTAAGTGGAAAATTACAAAATTACAATTGGTGGAAGGTTTAATTGTTGAGGATCAGTTTCAACAGTAGTAAAGAATCCAAAAATGGCCCATGTATAAGGTCAACATGTATAGCAAAAAAGGGTTGTTAACATGTGGAAGAGGGCACTTAAAGTATTTTAACTGTGTAAATTATAGATTTTAATATTATAGATCATAAATGGTACTATATATACATATATATATATATATATGTGCATAGAGTAAATTGTAGATTATAAAGTATACTTTGGGGCCTGGTGAAGTGTGGAAAAGGTGATAGAAGTGAGCCCAGAACTGGCTGTTTATGGTGTGGTTTCCTCTGCTGGACTAAGCTGTTTTGTAATAAGGCCACCTGCAGCTGAATTGGCCATTATGTCACTGTAGGGACTCACTTGTTCCCTTCTATTCTAGTTCCAAAGAAAAAAACAGGTACCAACTATTACCCTGTAATACCTTCAGACCTTGTAATGCCCACAAGGTCACTTGTTGGGTATTTCCATCTCAGAACACACATTCATCTAAGATCAGGAAAGAACAAACAAACAGAGATAGCTGTCACAGTTGCCATAGTTAGGTGGGAGATAGGACTATTACCACCCCCCCACCTGACTCTCAAGATCAGCTCTAAATCAGGGTTATTAAAGTGAGTATGTTTGATAGATTTCTTGGAAGTCTAATGTATCTAATAGATCTAGTCTCAGAGAAAATATTTTAAAATGCAGGAAATGAAATACATAGAATCACAAAGGCCCTAATTATTTGAAAATAAAGATGCAAATTTTTCACTTTCCAAGTCTATGGACCCTACTCAAATTCTATCAACATATCTCTTTTCTAAGTAGTCTTGCTTCTTTACAGACACAAAGGAAAAAAGGAACAACACAAAAGTTTACCTCTTTCATAAACTCTTAACCTCTAAGTGATCAGTTCTTAGGATTTTAGAGCCAATTTGAAAACTTTTCCTCATTATACAGTACCAATTCTTGAGTCACCTTCTGATCACTTTTACTAATGATAAGAAGGAAATATCAGGATATTATTTGCAGGTTAATTCATCAACTTCCCAAAGCTAATCAAAAATCCTATTTTGAGAAAACAGCAATTGTTTAGTCAAGAGCTCCAAAGCCTTGAGTAGCCCAGAACTATACAGATAATAAGTGGAAAAGCTACCATTCAAACCCAGCTTCTATTACACCAATTGGTGTGCTTTTCCTACTATTCATTTATCAATCTAGGAGTCTTATTCTGATGCCTTATCATGGGAGGGTAGTGACACTGGGCTCTTTAAGGTTCTACCAATGGCAAGCAAATTTCTGGCAGAATTTACCAAGGTAGAAAAGATTGTAAGTATGATCTGGGAAAACCTAGGCTAGTCCATAGATAAGAGTAATTTTTAAAGCATAACAGAAGATTGGATTCTAGGAGATGAATTATTTACCAATGGTGAACAATTAAAAAAGATAAACATTTTGAAAAAAAAAGTTAGTTTTGTAAAATAATTAAATGCATTACAAATTATTAATTATGATTACTATGAATTGTTATGCAATAGGTTACCAATGATACATTCCACAGTTCCAAGAGTTTGACTTGATTCCTGGGAACATACTAGAAGAATAAAGACATGGTTGAGAAAAATCTAGAAAGGACAGTGATGATTTGAAAAGAAACATCATGGCTTCATCAAAAAACAAGCCATTATAGACAAATCTCATTTTTAAATATGTTTAATAAACTAGTAAAAGAGGGAAACAGTGTAGATATGTTACCCTAGATTTTATGGAAGATTTTATTAAAGTGTCTTATGCTGTTCTCATACAGAAAGTGAGGACATAGGAATTAGATAATAATGTAAACAGATGGATTTAGAGCTGGTTGTGTGGTCATTTTCAAAGATAATTTGTTAATGGTTCATCATCAAAATGGCAGGAGGTCGCTAGTAGGGTACCCTAGGAATACCAACTAGACTTCATGCTACTTAACACTTTAATTATATGATTTGGATAAAGACAGAGCTGGTATGCTAATAAAATTTTCATATACAAACCTGGAAGTAATAGTTAGCAGAGTGGTTCACAATATCAGGATCCAAAAGGATTTTGGCAGACTAGAACATTTGGCTTAATCTAACATGATAAATTTAATAGGCATAAAATGTTAAACCTTACCCTTGGACACAAAGAATAGGCTTTATAAATACAAGATAGAGGAGTGTGGCTAGACAGAAGTTATTCTGAAAACAAGAAGTATCTGGGGGTTTAGTGGATTTCAAGTATAATATGAATCAGTAGTGTGATGGATTAGCCAAAAATGCTAATATAATCTTGGACTTCATTAGGAGGTATACAATATCCAAGAATAGGGAGGTAAAAATCCCAGTGTTCTTTGCCTTTGTCAGCCCTCATATGGAGTATTACCTTCACTTCTGCACACCATGGTTTAAGAAGGATAATGAGAAGATGGAGAGTGTCAAGAGGAGGGCAACCAGATTACAGAAGGACTCTGAGCTAATGTGGTTAAAAAAAATGGCTCCTATAACTCACTGAAAGAATGGGAAATATTTATTTTAGAGAAAAGATGACTGTGGAAGGGTGGTAGATTGTAACCATTTTCAAGCATTTGAAAGGCTGTCATTTGGAGAAGGGGGTAGAATTTTTCTGTTTGGGTTTCAGAGTAGATGATGGAAGTTGTAAAGAGACCAATTTAGGTTTGATATAAGAAAAAACTTCCAAACAATGGATTGTCAAAAATGGAATTTCTTGTTTCAAGAAATGGCAGGTTACTCCTCCTTAAAGGTCATCAAGCAGAAGCTGGACAAACACTTGTTTAGTATGTTATAGTGGGTATTCTTTAATGTATTAGTTAGAAAATATGGTGTGTGAGGTCACTTTTGATTCTCAAATTTCATGATTCTGCGAGAAGAGATAGTATAAAGGAAACCATCAGAAAGATAAAGGAAAGGCTGAGAGTAGAGAACAATTGGTCAGTTATGGAGCAAGAATGAGGGATAACGGATGGGTAGCCTGCTTGTACCATTGTTATCTCTGCAATGTCAAAAGATATTAGGGAAATTCTTTAAGCATATTGAGTGGATTTTTTGTGGGAGACTTATGGGAAAACATTAACTGCAGTGGTACAAGATAGGAAAACATGGAGATGTTGTGATATGAATTATTGATGTTAGTACTCACTTTGATAATATCAAAAATCTATTACACTATCAGGATATCTCAGTATGTCTGAATGTATCAAATTCTGAATCTACATGGGCCAATTTGAAAAGAACTAGCATTTCACTTATGAATAAAGATAATAACAACTTTAGCAGAACCCCCAAGCAACTTATTCACACAACACATGCATATACCATACTTCTCCCAAAATAATAATAGCGCCAGCAATAGCAGCAGAAGCAACAACAACAACAACAAAATTGTTCTTGCTTTTATTGTCATAGTTATTCAGCCAAAATTACATTTGAACATAGGCTATTCCAATGGAGATGAGATTTTTTTTTTAGCTTCTATAATTCAATATAAATCCCCAATTCAGCTTTCCTTCTTATTTAGGAAAAAGAAGAAATGTCTTTCTTCATTCCTTCCTTCCTTCTGTACTTTCCTTCCTTTCTTCCTTTTTCTTCTTTACTTTCTTGTTTTCTTTCTTATTCTTTCTCTCTTTCCTTTTGTTTCTCTTTTTTGGTCACTTCACATTGATCTGAAAAGATCCTAAGAAAATAACATCTTGACTGTCATTCTGATCATTCACACACAGCAAAGAATGCAAACCTTTGAGGATGCATATCTGGCAATTAAAGCATATCTAGACACTCAAATAAATAAACACTTGTTTTGCTGAGAGGTACAATTGGCCTTTCTCTATAATACTTGAAATATAGGAGCACTAATTATGCTTCTTAAAAAAAGTTAACAACAATTCTGTTATTTTTATTTTTTTAAGTTATTTTGATTTATCAACAATAACTTACATATGCTTTTGAGTTTAAAATTTTTCTACCCTTCCCTCTCCACCACCCTCCCCAAGATGGCACACAATCTGATATTGGCTGTACATATGTATTCCTATTAAACATATTTTTACATTAGTGATGTTGTAAGGAAGAATTAGAACCAATAGGAGGAACCACCAGAAAGAGGAAACAAAACTCAACAGAAGAAAAAGAAATAGCAAATAGTATGCTTCGATCTGCATTCAAACTCCATAGTTCCTTCTTTGGATGTGGATAGCGTTTTCCATCACGAGGCCTTTGGAGAAGTCTTACATCCTTGTATTGCTGAGAAGGGTTAAGTTTATCAATTTTAGTCATCGCACAATGTGGCTGTTATTGTGTACAATGTTATCCTGGTTCTGCTAACTTCACTCAGCATCAGACCATGCAAGTCCTTCAAGGTTTTTCTGATGGTCAGCCTGTTCATCTTTTCTTATAGCACAATAGTATTCCATTACATTCATATACCACAACTTGTTCAGCCATTCCCCAATTGACGGGCATCCTCTCAATTTCCAACTCTTTGCTACCACAAAAAGAGCTGCTATAAATATTTTTGTACATGTGAGTCCTTTCCCCATTTGTATGATATCTTTGGGATATAGCCCTAGAAGTGTTATTGCTGGGTCAAAAGGTATGCACATTTTTTATAGCCCTTTGGACATAGTTCCAAATG
>NW_020954740.1:3202391-3206532 GCF_900497805.2 Vombatus ursinus
TTCTTATAAATTTGACTTAATTCTCTATATATTTTAGAAATTAGGCCCTTATAAGAGAGACTGGTTGTATAATTTTTCAATCTTATAATGATATCTCAAGAAAATGTGGTCTTTGAGCTTTATAAAATGTATTGAAGATAAAACATGATGACTTACTATACAAATGCAAATAATAAATTCATCATCACAAAGAAAACTTAATTTGTGTTTTCTCCTGGGCTCTGAGAAATATATGAATGTTTTTAAGAAACTTTCAGAATATGCTCTACATTGTTATGCATACAGAAAGGATGCTAAAATATAAGAAAAATAATAGTTAAACTTACAAAGTATTTTAAGATTCACAAGACAAATATCCTTTCATGTAGGGTTTCTTATTATCCTATTTTACAGATGAGGAAACTGAGGCTCAGAGAAATTAAGTGACTCATATATGGTCAAACAGCTATTAAATGATAGAGGCTGGCACCATTTGAAACCAGGCTCTCTTCACTCCAAGTCATGTCTCCATTACAAAATGCTGCTTCTTAAAAGAGGAATAGTTAAATGTCTTAATGCTATATTTTTCTGAGTTCAATACCCTTATAAATAGAAAAGTGTGACAGAGGAATATGCTGGGGGAAAGGGAAAAGGAGAGAACAATCAGTGAAATTATCTCATGAAAATAGGATGAAGGTAGAAGTCTATGCATCAAGACCGAGAGAGTGAGCATGACTGGATGATGCTTGAACATCTCAATTGAACTGGTCAAAGGAAGAAAGAGTGTACATACACACACACCTACTATATAGGGTCTAGTTAAAAGGTTAGACAACCACAGAATCTTAAAATGGCAATGTTAGAAAGCATTTTAGAAATTCCATAGTTGAACTTATACTTGAACTAAAATAATTCATTTAGTTGCTTACAAGTAACCATCCAGCCTTT
This sequence comes from Vombatus ursinus, assembly GCF_900497805.2. NCBI lineage: Eukaryota > Metazoa > Chordata > Mammalia > Diprotodontia > Vombatidae > Vombatus > Vombatus ursinus. Next base: position 3,203,319 of record NW_020954740.1, read on the forward strand.
GCCTGAAGACTCATTTCTGGTTGACTCAAGTTATTATCAGTGTTCTTTACTTCAGGCCAACATTGATCTCTCTCTGATTTTTAAATGTTCCTTCCTTTTCTGTACTCTCAGTTTCAGCAGGAAAAAAAGTATATATTCTTCATCAACATAATAAATTTAATGCTTGAAATTAGTCAGGTTCCCCTGTAATCCTTCTTCTCTAGATAAAATCTTCACAGTTTCTTAATCCAGTCTTGGTTTGGTGGGATCATCAATCTTCTCCAAATTCTGCTTGAACCTTACTGTACATGCTCCAATGTATCAATATCCATCTTAAAATGGAATATATTGAGAGCTGAACACATTTCTTCAGATAATGACAGAGTAAGTAGGGCAGAGTAAAGCAGAATTCTCATCTCCCTTGTTCTGTTCTTTACTCTGAGTTTAGTACAGTGGTATCAAACTCAAATAGAAAGGGATCCCTGTTGCCACATATCAACTTAATTAAAAAAACATTATGTATGTTGTGTTATACTTTTTATTAAGCATTTCCCAATTATATTTTAATATGATTCTTGCTGCACTTGGGAGTTTTGTGTCTACAGTGTCCTAAGGGCTGTGCTTTGACACCTCTAGTCTAGCAAAGCATTTGATGGTATAGCAAGCCCCAGAGTATGATTAATATTCTATTAAGTCTTTCACTATGTAAATCTTGCTATCTGGATTTCTGGAGAGCTAGTAATTGTGTCTAACCCACAATCCAAGGGAGAAGTCTACAATGAAATAGCCATGGCAGAAGTCACAGACTGCTGGCTCTATAGAACCATAATTTCAGTTACTCATAGCTTTCAAAAACTACCAGTGTGCTAATAGTGGTTGAATGTAGCAACAGTCTACTAAAACTCCCAAGTAGGAGGAAGCCAACAGCCCCAAATTTGGGTCAGAAAGTTGCAGATCTTACAACAGGAAGACAATGAATAGACTTTTAAATTATTAGGAGCTAATTTGTCAAACTATGCAAAAAATCCAACAATTTCAAGCAACGAATTTTTTTTCTAATATAAACTGACATTAACAGAACAGTAAGTAGAGTGTTTAATTATTTTATCTTAGAAAAAGAAAACAAATTAATCTTGAATTAACTAATTCTACCAAATATTTAAAGAATGATTAATTTTAATATTAGATAAAAAGTTGTACAAATTAAGAAATTTCTTCCATATCACAAATATGGTATTGATACCTAATGAAGGAACACAACAAAGAAATATCCCTAATGAAAATTGATGTAAAATTTAAATGAAATATAGGCTACAAAATTATAGCAATATATCACATAGATTACATAATATAACCAGGCTAAATTTACACCAGAAATGGGTTGAACTGGTTCATTTGCACAAAGATGGTTTAATATTATAAAATTATTAACATAAATGATCATATTCATAAAAACAAGAATAATATTATTGTATCAATAAATGCAGAAAAAGCTTTTGACAAAATAGACCCATTTCTATAAGAACACTGACAAAACAGAGAAATAAATGAAGCTTTCTTTAAAATGATAAATAGTAGCTCTTTAAAGTAAAGATGGAGCATTTTCTGTAATGGGGATAACCTGGTGGTCTTTTCAATAAGGTTAAGGGTAAAACATGCATATTTATTATCAGCATAATGATTCAATATGGTTCTTTAAATACCAGCTATATTTTTGTTCCAATTTCCTGTTATCCATCTAGGGTTCTCTAACTATACCATTATGTCATCTGCAAAATGTGATAATTTTGTTTCCTCATTGTTTATACTTTTTCTTTCAATTTCTTTTATATGTCTTATTCACATAGCTAGCATTTCTAGTAAGAGAAGCTAGGTAGCATGGTGGATAGAACACCTGTGCCTGGAGTCAGGAAGACTCTTCTATGTGAGTTCAAATCCACCCTCACATACTTACTAGCTGAGTGATCCTTGATCCTGTTTATCTCAGTTCCTCATTTGTAAAATGAGCTACAGAAGGAAATGGCAAATCACTCCAGTATCTTTGCCAAGAAAACCTCAAATGGGGTCAGAAAGAGATGAAAATGACTGAAATAACTGAATAACCAAAACATTTCTAGTAAAATATTGAATATTAATATTAATTAATTAAAATTAATATTTATAATGAACATTCTTATTTCAATCCTGATCTGATTCAGAAGATCTATAGGTTATTCTTCTTATGATTTTTTTTAAAATTTTGGTTATTCTTCTTACAAAGAATGTTGTCACTTTGTTGTAGAGAGATACTACAAAGCAATTCAAGGAAAGTTCCATTTATTCATGCTTTCAAGTGGTTTTTTTAATAGAAATGTGTTTTATTTTGCCAAAAATTATTCTGTATCTATTGATTTAATCACATGATTTTGCTTGTTTTTGTTATAAATGTGTTGATTTTTTATGATTTTACTAATACGGAACTAGCTTTGAATTGCCAAGTATAAATCAGCCTGGTTATTTTGTTTTATCTGTGAGATGTTGTGATCTTCTTGCTAGTATATATTTAAATTTTTTGCATCAATATTCTTTATGGACATTAGTCTATAGGTTTCTTCCCATGTTTTTGATCTCTTTGGTTCAGATATCAAAACAATATTTGTGTCAGAAGAATTAGGTAGGACTCTATTTTTACCTATTTTTAACAGTTTATATAGCATTAGAATTAAATATATTTAAATGTGTGGTAGAATTTGCCTGTGGATTCAATTGGTCCTTTTTTTTTCTTCAATTACGGAGATAATCTATGACTTGTTCAATTTATTATCTAAGATAGGCTTATAGATATTCTACTTCCTCTTCTGTCAATCTGGGCAGTTTGTATTTTTTTGGTATTATTTTTTTCATTTACACTGTAGGCTTTATTGACATATAGTTAGGCAAAATCATTCCCTAATACCTGCTTTAACATCATATTCATTGGTTGTGTATTTAACTTATTTTTTTCATTTTTTACACTGGTAATTTGATTTTCTTCATTCTTAGATGGCTAGGTAGTGCAGTGGATCAAACACTGGGACTAGAATCAAGAATAACTGAGTTCAACTTGAGCCCAGACAATTACATGTATCACCCTGGTTAAGTAACTTAACTGCTATTTGCCTCAATTTCCTCGTGTTTTAATTGGAATAATAATAACACCTACCTCCAAGAGTTGTGAGAATTGCCTGATATAATGACTATAAAGCCCTCAGAAGAA
>NW_020954740.1:3206575-3211113 GCF_900497805.2 Vombatus ursinus
CACACACACACACACATATATATATATATATATATATATATATATAATATTTTTTAGAACATTTGGTATGGAGATGTCTCTGGACTGCATAATTCATACTTTTCTGCTTTGCTCATGGAGTACAGTGTCTTCCTTGATGCAGGCACATTTACTACGTGGTCCTATAACAACATCTCCCATGTCTCACAATTGATACTAAAGTTCTTCAGGGAGACCTTGTGAGTGTTCTTGCACCACTTACTCTGACCACCATGTCAGTGCTTGCCTTGTGTGAATCTTCCATAAAATGACCTTTTATGTAAGCATGCATTTGGCATTCAAGGCTACATGGCCAGCCCATTGGAGTTGTGCTCTCTGCAGAAAATTTGAAAGCATGGAAGTTCAGCTAGAGCAAGGACATCAGTGTCAGGTACCTTATTTTGCTAGGTAGTATTTAAGACCTTCTTAAGACAATTCAAATAGAAGTGGTTCAGTTTTCTGGCATGGCACTGCTAGACTGTCTAGGTTTCACAGGCAAAAACAAAAGAAAACAAAAAAAAATATGAATTCAGAACAATGTCTCTGTAGACCTTCAGTTTGCTATACAGCTTTATACCTCTTGTCAATGTGTTCATCAAACTCACCATCTATGTGGACATCCCTGGAAAGTATACTGCCAAGATAAGTGAACTTATCCATATATTAAAATTTTCTCCATATGCTGTGATTCCATGTATGGATGGTATAGTGCCAATTCATAGAGCACCTCTGTTTTCTTGGTGTGTTGATTATCATGCCCAAATCAGAAAAAGTGCCAGAGAATTGATCCATATTCTATTGAATTTCAAACTTGGGGACCGAATTGAGTGTACAATCATCTGCAAACAAAAAGTTTCACACCAACTCTCCCTACAATTTAGTATTGGCTTGTATCCTTTTCGAGTTGCATAGTTTATCATCACCACAGTAGCTGACTTTGATATCATTTTCAACCTCTTTGAAGGCACTTGCCAACATTTCAGAAAACACCATACTAAAATGAATAGAGAAGCCCTGCTTCATTATACTGGCACCTGGGAAAGTGTAAGAGCTTGTATGCCTCCCAAAAGGAGTGAATGAGAGGCTCATGACAATGACAATGCCACTTGCAGAAAATGCCACACCACCACTACTATCAATATGCATGCTCCTACCATGAGGAACCCTGAAAAAAATCAAAGAAAAATTCTATGAGGGCCTGGAGACCTTCATTATCAATGTTCCAAAAGAGGATTTTGTTGTTGTTATTTTTCAGTTGTGTCCTACTCTTCATTACCCCACTTGGGGTTTTCTTGGCAAAGATACTGGAGTGCTTTGTCATTTTTTTCTCCAGCTCATTGTTTTTACAGATGAGGAACTGAGGTGAGTAGGGTTAAGTGACTTGTTCAGCATCACATAGCCCATGAGTGTCTCAGGCTAGATTTGAATTCAGAAAGATGAAGCTTCCTGACTTCAGGCCTGACACTGTATCCACTGTGCCCCCTAAATGCCCTACTGAAAGAGAATAATCTTGTAATTCTGAGTGACTTCAACATCAGGGTAGGCACAGACTAGCAGACATGACAGGAAGTCCTTGGGAGGAACAGAATCAAAAATAAAAACAGAAACATTAATTTACTACTGAAGACATGTGCATCTCATGACTTTCTTATCACTAAAACTCTTCTGCTTATCTAACTACAACAAAAAATTTATGGATGCACCTTCACAGCAAGCACTGACATTTAATAGACTACTTAACTGTAAGGAGAAGATAAAGATTTGAGACTGATGAAGGCCTTGTGTGGTGCAGAGTGTTGGACTGATCATAGACTCAGCCTTTCCAAGCTAAACGTTCACATTCAGCAAAAGTGGCAGCTCAAGGCAAGACAACTGTCAGGAGACTCAATATCACCAGACTGGAGAACTTCTCCTTTTGTGAGCAGTTTATTGATGACCTGGGTGGAGAGTTGAATCAGCCCAGAGTTAGCAACAGTAGAGCAGAAAGAAGTAGACAGTTTTCATAGAGTTGGTGTTCAGGACCATATTTGCAGGGCCAGAACATTCAAACATCAGAATTGTTTTGATGAAAATAATGGAGAAATTAAGAAGCTTTCAATGAGAAACAGGAACTCCACAGGGTTTACAAATAGGATAGGTCATCTGTCTCCAAGAAGGCAATGTTTAATTCCATCAAAAGTAAAGTGTAAGTGAAACTAAATGATATGAAGGATTCTTGGCTCAGTGAGAAGACAAATGAGATTCAACTGTCACACTTACAGCAACAATCTAAAGCACTTCTATGGTGAGACTGAAGACTATTTATGGGTCAAAGACCTCATGTGCACCTCAGTTACTCAGTGCTGATGGAGCCACACTGATCAGTGATAAGGACATAATCCTGGATGGATGGGCTAAAAACTTCCATGGTGTTCTCAACAGACCATCATCAACCAATGCTGAAGCCATTCACCCTATGCCTCGGGTTGTAGTCAATCCCTTTCTAGCTAGATTTCCAACTGAACAAGAGCTATTGAATGTCATAAAACTCCCCTCAAGTGATGAATCTTTTGGCATGGATTCCATACCAGGAAAGATCTACAAGGTAGGATCTACAGGGTCAATCAATCATACAGAAGCTCCCTGAAATCTGCCATATTATATAAGCAAGAGGAAGTTATCCAACAGGAGATCAAGCATGCTTTCATTGTCCATCTTTATAAAAAAAAAAGGAAACAAACAATCCTGTAATATTGGGTGATATCTCTCTTAGTCATTGCTGGCAAGGGTCTTTCCAGAGTCCTTCTTAATTGGACTATCACTCACCTGGAATATGTTCATTTGCCAAAAAACCAGTGTGATTTCAGAAAGAGAAAGGAAAGGTTGACATGATGTTTGCTGACCAACATGTTACTCCAGTAGAAATTACAAAAACAGAACAGAGGTCTGTACACGACATTTGTTGACCTGACCAAAACTTTTAATATATTGTCAGGCAGGAAGGCATATGTAAGGTCATGGTGAAATTTGGTCACCCAGAAAAGTTCATCATTGGCTAAGTATTCCACAGTTGATCAGCCTTATAATATTGTTGCTACTGTGTATAATCCTATCCTAGTTAAACTCACTTCAATTTGCATGAGTTTATACAAGTCTTCCAAGGTTTTTCTTAAACTATTCTGCTCCTCATTTCTTATAGCATAATAATATTCTATCACATTCATATATCACAGCTTGTTCAGTCATTGACCAGTTGATGGACATCACTGAAATGTCTAATTTTTTGCTACCACAAGAAGAGTTTTTAAATTTTTGTACACATAGGTCTTTTTTTCCATTTTCTTTGATATCTTTGGGATACAGACTCATTATTAGTATTGTTGGGTCAAAGGCTATGCAGTTTCATAGCCTTTGGGTCATAATTCCAAATTCTTTTCCAGAATGATTGGACTATTTTAATTGCATAACTAAATAATTGATTTGTTCTTTTTCTTTTTTATTGATTAATTTTCCCCTAAGTACTATTTTGGTTGTATCGCACAAATTTGGGAATGTTGCCTCATTTTTGTGATACTCTTTGAAGAAATTATTAATTGTTTCTTTGATGTTCAACTGACTCGTTTTTTATAAAGACATTATATAGTTTCCAAATAATTTGCTTCTGATTTCCATTTAATTAGCTATGTTTCCATGACCCTTTACTGAGTGGAATTTTTATTGCATTTGACATTTCTGCTTTTCTGCATTTGTTTGTGAGGCATTTAGGCATTAATAGATAGTCAATTTTTGTGAAGATTCCATGTACAGATGAGTAAAAAGTATACTCCTTCCTGTTCCTATTCAGTTTTCTACAGAGTTCTATTATATCTCACTTTTTGAAGATTCTATTTATCTCCTTAACTTTATTATTATTTTTAATTGTATGGTTAAATTTATCTAGCTCTGAGAGGAGAAAATTGAAGTTCTAGACTAGCATAGTTTTAGTTTTGTTTTTTTCCTCCTGTATTTCATTGAAAATTTCCTTTATGAATTTGGATGCTATGTCATTTGGTGTGTAAATGTTGAGTATTAATATTACTTCACTTTTTAGCTTAACTTTTAGCAAAATGTAGCTCCCTATTTAACCCTTTTAATTAATCCATTTTGGCTTTTACTTTGTGTAAGATCATGATTGCTACCCCTACCTTTTTTACATCAGCGAAAACATAACAGTTTCCATTCCTGTCCCTTATTTTCACTTTGTGTCTAACTGTCTCAAATGAATTTCTTGTAAACTATATTTTATTGGATGCTGGTTTCTAATCCATTCTGCTATCTGCTTCCATTTTATGGGTGATTTCTTCCCATTCATTTTCAGAGTTATGGTTACAAACACTGCATTTCTTTCCATCCAATTTTCTTTTGTTTCTCTCTTTCTCTCTCTCTCTCTCTTTCATTATTCAGTACCTCCTCTAAAATTTTTCTTTTAACCATTACCATCTTTTACATAACCTTCTTTTTTATCCCTTTCCCCTCCTACTTCCCTGTTGAATAAGATAGAT
>NW_020954740.1:3211136-3220486 GCF_900497805.2 Vombatus ursinus
TATCTATATCTATATCTATATCTATATCTATATCTATATCTATATCTATATCTATATCTGTTATGTGTATATGCGTGCATTTTTTTTCAATTAATTTAGATGTGAATGATGTGCAGGCATTGTGCCCCCCCTACCCACAGCCCCAAAAATTATCCCCTGCATTATAAAAATTCTCCTGGCTCTTTCATTTCAGATAATTTTCCTAATTCTTCCTCTCTCTTCCCCCTTTTGTCAAGGCATCCTTCTTTCTTGCCTCTTCTTTTCTTTTTACACCATCCAAGCATAATCAATGCCTTGTCATCATTCCAGATAAAATTATTCTAGCTCCCTTAATAAAGTTTTAGAAGTTACAGTTACCATTTCCCCCATATAGATAGGTAAGCAATTAAACCTTATTAAGGCTGCTATAATTGTTCTTTTGTGTTTATCTTTTTTTTTACTTCTCTTAAATCTTGTATTTAAAAGTCAAATTGTTTATTCTACCTAAATTAATTTCCTTATTCAGTGTCATGCCAATAAAACTCAAAAAATTTTTATAGAGCTAGAAACAATAATAACAAAATTTATCTGGAAGAACAAAAGGTCAAGAATATGAAGGGAATTAATGAAAAAAAATGCAAAGGAAGGTGGCATAGCTGTACCAGATCTAAAACTTTATTATAAAACAGCAATCATCAAAACTAGTTGGTACTGGCTAAGAGATATAGTGATGGATCAGTGGAATAGGTCAAGTACACAGGACACAGTAGTCAGCAACTATAGTAATATACTATTTGATAAACCCAAAGACCCCAACTGCTGGGATAAGAACTCACTATTCAACAAATTCTGCTGGAAAAACAGGAAAACAGTATAGCAGAAACTTGGCATAGACCAACATTTTACACCATATACCAGGATAGGTGCATGGTTAGATATAAAGGGTGATACTATAAGCAAATTAGAAGAACTAGGAATAGTTTACTTGTCAGATCTAAAGAGAATGGAAGAATTTATGACCAAACAAGAGATAGAGAACATTATGAAATGCAAAACATGTGATTTAGATTACATTAGATTACATTAAATTAAAAAGCCAATGAAATCAAGATTACAAGGGAAGCAGAAAGTTGAGAAACAATTTTTACAACCAGTGTCTCTCATAAAGGCCTCATTTACCAAATATATAGAGAATTGATTCAAGTTCATAAGAATACAAATCATTCCCCAATTGATAAATGGTCAAAGGGTATGAACAGGCAGTATCCAGATGAAGAAATTAAAGCTATCTATAGTCATATGAAAAAAATGCTCTAAATCACTATTGATTGGAGAAATGCAAATTAAAACAACTCTGAGGTACTACATCACACCTCACAGATTTCTAATGTGACAAAATAGGAAAATTATAAATGTTGGAGAAGACATAGGAAAATTGGAACACTGTTGGTGTTACATTGGTTGCAATGGTGAACATTGTTGGTGGATTTGTGAACTGATCCAACCAGTCTGGAGAGCAATTTAGAACTCTGACCAATGGGAAACCAAACTGTGCATACCATTTGGCCCAGCAATACAACTTCTAGGTCTGTATCCCAAAGAGATCATACAAATGAGAAAAAGGACTCACATGTACAAAACTATTTATAGCAGCTCTTTTGTGGTGGCCAAGAATTGGAAATGGAGGAGATGCCCATCAATTTGTGAATGGCTGAACAAGTTGTGATATACAAATGAAATGGAATACTATTGTTCCATATGAAATGAGGAGCAGGTGGATTTCAAAAAATACCTGAAAAGACTTACATGAACTGATGCTGAGTGAAATGAACTGAACCAGGAGAACATTGTAACAGTAACAGTAGCATTGTGTGATGATGAACTTTGATAGACAGCAATGTAATGAGGTAAAACAATTCCCAAAGACTCATAATGAAAAATCCTATCCACATCCAGAGAAAGAATTATGGAGTCTGAAAGCAGATTGAATCCTACTGTTCTCTGTTTCTCTCTCTCTCTCTTTTTCTTTCTCATGGTTTTTCCTTTTGGTTCTGATTCTTCTTTACAACGTGACTAATGTGGAAATATGTTTAATATGATTGTACATGTATAGCCTATGTCAGATTCATGCCATATTGGTGAGGGAGGAAAGGAAAGAGGGAGGAGAGTTTAGAACTCAAAATCTTATAAAAGTGAATGTTGAAAACTAAAAGTAAGTAAATAAATATATTAATTAAAAAAAACTTTTAAAAAGTCAAGTGTTTTATTCAGCTGTGGTATTTTTATCAAGATTCCTTGAAAGCCCTCTAATTTGGTGTCAACTTTTTTTTTCCCTTGAAGGATAGTACTCAGTTTTGCTGGGTAGGTTATTTTTGTTTATAACTCACCCTTTTTGGCTTTCAAAATATCATATTTGAAGCCCATCACTCCGTTAATATGGTGGCTAAACCTTATATCATTCTGACTGTAGTTCCACATTTGAATTGCTTCTCTCGAGGTGCTTGAATTACTTTCTGGGAGCTCTGGCATTTGGTTACAACAACCCTGTGAGTTTTCATTTTTGGTCTTTTTCAGGTGGTGATCAGTGCAATCTTTCTTTTTGCATTTTACTTTCTGCTTCTAGGATATCAGGGCAATTTACCTGGATAATTTTTGAAATATGATGTCTAGTTGGTTTTTTTTTGTTATTCATGGCTTTCAGGTGGTCCAATAATCCTTAAATTATCTCTCATCAATTTTCTAAGTCAATTGTTTAACTCAATGACATATTACACATTTTCTTCTATTGTTTCTTTCTTTTATTGTTTCTTGATGTCTCATGGAATCATTGCGTTCCATTTGCCCAACTCTAATTTTTGAGGAATTATATTATTTGGTGAGTTTTTTAAAATCTTTTCATTTGCCCACTCCTTTTTAAGGTATTATTTTCTTCACTACTTTTAGTGCCTCTTTTATCATGTTATTAATTTAATTCTCATGATGTTCTTACTTTACTCTTATTTGTTTTACTAATTTTTCCTGTACCGCTATTATTTGGTTTTGAAAAAAAAACTTTATACTTAAAACATATATATATATATATATAAAGAGGAAAAAAGTACTAGAATAGTAGATTAAAGGAATAGGTTAGGTACACAAGAGACAGTAGACAATGATTATTGTAATCTACTGTTTGATAAAACCAAAGAATACAGCTTTGGAGATAAGAATTCACTATTTGAAAAAAAAATAACTGTTGGGAAAACTGGAAAATATACCAATATCCTACACTCTATAACAAGATAAGGTCAATATGGGTAAATAATTTACACATAAAGGGTGATATCTTACCCTTTTACCCAGCAATACCACTTCTAGGTCTGTATCCCAAAGAGACCATGCAAATAGGAAAAGGGCTCACATGTACAAAAATATTCATAGCAGCTTTTTTTGTGGTGGCAAAGAATTGGAAACTGAGGGGCTGCCCATCAATTGGGAAATGGCTGAAGAAGTTATGGTATATGAATGTAATGAAATATTATTGTAGTATAAGAAATGATGAGGAGGCAGACTTCAGAAAAACCTGGAAAGACTTGAATGAACTGATGCTGAGTGAAGAAAACAGAATCAGGAAAACATTGGATACAGTAACAGTAACATTGTGAGATGATCAATGATGATAGACTTAGCTCTTCTCAGCAATGCAATAATCCAAGACCATTCCAAAAGACTCATGACAGAAAATGCTATGCACATCGATAGAAAGAATTACAGTCTTAATGCAGATAGAAGCATACTATTTTCAGTTAAAAAAAAAAACATGTTTTCTTTCTCATTGTTTTTCCCTTTTGTTCTGATTCTTCTTCCATAACACGACTAATGTGAAAATGTTAAATATGATTGTACTTGTATAACCTGTAGTAGATTCCTTGCTCTCTTGGGGAGGGGGAAGGGAAGAAGGGAGAAAATTTTGCAACTTAAAATCTCACAAAAATGAATGTTGAAAACTATATTTACATGTATTGAAAAAAAGATAAAATGCTATTAGTCCCCAACAAAAAAGAAAAAAAAATTTCTTAAGATCTTATTTATAAGGCTTATGTCCTATTCACATTTCATCTCCGTGAGGCTTGGTTTGTGGATGTTTGTGTTTCATTGTTTTTTTCAGTTTGTATCTTGATCTTCTTTGTCAGTATAACAGTTTTATAGTCAGGTTCATTTTGGTGTTGTTGTTTGTTTATTTTTTCTACCCCACTTTTTTTTATTTTGAACTTCATATTAAAGCTGGGCTCTGTTCCAGACCCAGGGGCAGGGGGAATGGGGAATGGAGGGTGAGGGAAACACTGTCTCAACCTTCAGGCTTTGTTGCACTTCGATTTTCAGAGCTAGTTCTGAGGGTTTTGAAATTTTTATTGCCTCTAAGGTGGCATTATTTTAGTAGAACTGCTCTGATGATTCTCCCAGTCTAAACTCTTCTCTTTACCCATGAAAGGGCTCTCATTCCTTGGAATTGCAATTGATATTTTTCCTCAACATCCTTGTACACCTGTGAGTGAAAATGCTACTGCTCCTCAGGGCTCCCACTTTATACCTCTTGAATGTTCTCCTTTCTAACTTTGAACTATGAATCATAAATGGGTATAGGTAATAGATTTGCCAAACAGTGTCTGGTTCTGCATACAATGTTACTACAGAGGTCTCCCTTAATCTCTTTCTGACAAAATGCCAGATTCTCTTTTTGCCTCTGGCTTGAAGGTTCTCAAAGCTACTGCTGCTTCTGTCAGTACCACACAGCCCCATCACTGATTTTTCACAAACATGAGCTCTGGGACAGTTCCATATGTGTGTCACAGATCTCTGTTTCCAACTTCCTAAGTTGTATTGAGCTGAAAGAATGTCTCATTCTGACCTTTTGTGGTCTCTACAACTCCAGAATTTGATTTGAATTATTATTTTAAAGTTGTTTAGAGGGGAACACTACCTTGGATTTTCCCCCAGAAATTAGTGAGGACTTTTTAGTTTGTAGCTTTTCTAAGATTTTTCTTTTAAAGTTCACACCCATTTTATTGATCTGTTTTACTGATATAAACATTTAACTATATTAATTTTGTCCTAAATACTGCTTCAGTTTCATTCCACTGCACTGGGAGAAGAGAGAAAGGAGAAGTAGAATTGGGTAAATTATCTTGAACTAAAGAGACAAAAAAGAACTTTTGCAGCAGAAGAGTGCTTAAACTGCACTCTCATGAATTGGTTCAAAAAGGGAATACCATCTGTATTCAGTTAGGTATAGAAATCTACTCAGCCTTCTGCGAAGTATGAGGGGAAAGGGATAAAAAAGGGAACTAACAGAAGAGAGGGCAGATAACGGGGAGATGTTAGTCAGAAGCAAAACACTTTTGAGGATGGACATGTTAAAAAGAGAGAGAGAGAGAGAAAGAGAGAGAATAAAAAGAACAGATTGAATACACAGTAATCATAACTGTGAAAAAAACTGACAACATAATTCTCTGATGTGAATATAATTTGTCAAATACCTAAAGATCTGAGTCAAATTCATAAAAAAAATAAGAGCCATTCCTCAATTGATAAATGGTCAAAGATGAAACAGGAAGTTTTCAGACAAAGTAATCAAAGCTATAGTCATGTGAAAAATTTCTCTAAATCACTATTGAGGGCAGAGCAAAAGATGGCTGAGCAAAGGCAAAGACTTAACTGAGCACTCCCTGAACTCGTTTTAAAATGATTCTAAACAAATTATACAGGAACCTAAAAAAACAGTAGAATGGAACAAATTTCCAGGCTAAGACAACCTGGAAGGTTGGTAGGAAAGACCTGTTGCACCAGTGTGAGAGAGGAGCATAGTCCAGCACAGACCAGGCCCTCGGAAACTCAGAGCAGGACTTGGGGAGACTGAATCACTGGCATCAGTGTCCGTTTCCAGGCCTCTCAGCCCACAAATGCCAAAGAAAACTTAAAAGGTAAGCAGGAAAAGTCTGTCACATCTGAGTGAGAGTGGAGCACAGTCCAGCACAAGCCACACCAGCACAGCCCCAGCCTCAGCAAATCAGGAGAAGGTCTTGGGAGTGACTGAATCAGCAGCAGTGCCGGTGGCCACTTCTGGAGCTCTGAACCCACAGATAATAAGGGGCTCAAACAACTAGTCAGAAGGAGATTATGGGTTTTTTTGTTCTTTTTTTGTTTGTTTGTTCGTTTTTTGCTAACACTTTGGCCAGATTCTGCTGCTTTGCCTATATTTGGATCCAGGTCACACACCACTAGTTCGTGGTAGCAGTCTCAGGGCAAGGGAGAGCACCAGCACCACCAGAGCTTACAGCCACAGTGCAAAGGGGATCCTCCTCACAGTGCTTGTGAAAAGAGTGCTTGTGGTGACTCACAGACCAGAACACTGGCAAGGAGAGGAGTAAATACCTTTCCTTAAATGAAACTACCTTGGAAAAACTGAAAACTTACAGATCTCTAAAAGTATCTCAGAAAACAGGTGAACAAAACCCCTGAACCGTGGGACAGTGCACCCTCCACCCTGGAAGCAGAATTCAATTTTAAGAAGCAGTTAAAAGTCAAGTAAGTCAAGTAATAGCCTGGGAATATGAGCAAAAAATGGGGAAAAAAACAAAACTTTGATTATAGAAAGTTATTATGGTGACAAGGGATATCAAAACACATACTCAGAAGAAAACAAAGTCAAAGCTCCTACATCAAAGCCTCCAAGAAAAATATGAATTGGTTTCACATCATGGAAGACCTCAAAAAGGATTTTGAAAATCAAGTAAGAGAGATAGAGGAAAAATTGGGAAGAGAAATGTGAGTAATGTGAGAAAATCATGAAAAATGAGTCATCAGCTTGGTAAAGAAAACCGAAAAATACTGAAGAAAATAACACCTCAAAAAGCAGAGTAGACCAAATTGTAAAAGAAATACAAGAAGAAATACAAAAGAAGAATGCCTTAAGAAACAGATTTGGCCAAATGGAAAAAAGGTGGAAAAGCTCACTGAAGAAAATAATTCCTTAAAAATGAGAATGGAATAAATGGAAGCTAAAGACTTTATGATAAATCAAGAGGCAATAAAACAAAACCAAAAGAATGAAAAAAATAGAACACAATGTGAAATACCTCATTGGAAAAACAACTGACATGGACAACAGATTCAAGAGAGATAATTTAAGAATTACTGGAGTATCTGAAAGCCATGATTAAAAAAAAAAGACCTTAGACATCATCTTTCAAGAAATTATCAAGGAGAAATGCCCAGATATTCTAGAACCAGAGGGTAAAATAGAAATTGAAAGAATCCATGTATCACCTCCTGAACTAGATCCCAAAATGAAAACTGCTAGAAATATTATAGTCAAATTCCAGAGTTCCCAGGTCAAGGAGAAAATGTTGCAAGCAACAAGAAAGAGACAATTCAAGTATTGTGGAAACACAGTCAGGATAAAGATTTGGCAGTTTCTACATGAAAGGATCATGTGACTTTGAATATGATATTCTGGAGGGCAAAGCAGCTAGGACAGCAGCTAAGAATCACCTAACCGGCAAAACTGGTTATAATCCTTCAGGGGGGAAATGGGTATTCAATGAGACAGAGGACTTTCAAGCATTCTTGATGAAAAGACTATAGCTGAATAGCAAATTTGACTGAAAATTTGACAAGACACAAGAGAAGAGTTAAAAGGTAAACAGGAAAGGGAAATCATAAGGGACTTAAAAAGGTGAAACTGTTTACATTCTTACAATGGAAGATGATATTTGTAATTCATAAGATCTCATAAGATAGTTAGATGGAATATATATAGAAAGATGGCACAGGTTTGAGTTGAATATGAAGGGATGTTATCTAAAAAATAAAAAAAAATAGTGAGAGACGAATGTACTGGGAGAAAGAGAAAGGTAGAGATAGAATGAGTTAAATTATCTCACATAAAATAGGCAACATTGGAGAAGAAGGGGTGGAGGTGAGAGGGAGTGAGTGAATCTTACCCTCATCAGAACTGGTTCAAAGAGGGAATAACCTGCACACTCAATTGGTTATAGAAATCTACCTTATCCTACAGGAATGTAGGAAGGAAAGGGCATAAGAGAAGGTGGGTAGTGAAAGAAGGAAGGGTAGATAGGGGAAGGGAGTGGTCAGAAGCCAAAACACTTTTGAGGAGGAAAGAAAGAAAGAAAGAAGAAAATAAACAGGCTTGGGGAAATAGGATAGAAAGAAATACAGTTAGCAATAGTAACTGTAAAAATAATTAAGCAGATTTTACTGATAGAGGCCTCATTTCTCAAACATATAGAGAACTGAATCAAATTATAAAAATAAGACCCATTTCCCAAATGATAAATGATCAAAAGATATGAACCATTTTCAGATGAAGTAATCAAAGCTATCTATAATCATTTGAAAAAAAATATTGTAACTCATTATTGATTGGAGAAATGCAAACTAAAACCATTCTGAGGTACCACCTCATACCTAACAGATTAGCGAATATGACAGGAAAAAATGACAACTTTTGGAGGAGATATGGGAAAATTGAGACACTAATGCATTGTTGATGGAGTTGTGAACTGATTCAACCATTCTGGAGAGCAATTTGGAACTATGCCCAAAAGGCTATAGAATCATGCATACCTTTTGACCTGGCAATACCACTACTAGGTCTGTATCCCAGAAGAGATAAAAAAAAAAAAAAAGGAAAAGGACCTATAGGTTCAAAAATATTATAGCAGCTCTTTTATAGGGGCAAATAATTAGAAAATGAGTTTTGCACATTAATTGGGGAATGGCTGAACAAATTGTGGTATATGATTATGGAATATTATTGTATTATAAGAAATGATAAGCAGGATGCTCTTGGAAAGACCTGGAAAGACTTGAATGGGCTGATGCAACAAAGTGAAATACACTGTGTACAAAATATCAACACTGTTGTAAAATGATCAGCTGTGAATGACTTAGCTATTCTCAGCAATACAACAATCCAAGAAAACTCTGAAGGACTTATGATGAGGAATCTTGTCCATCTGCAGAGAAGGAACTGATGCTATCTGAATACAGATTGTAGCATCTTATTTTAGCTTTCTTTGTTTTTCTTGAGTTTTTTTTTCTGTTTTCATTAACAACATGACTGTTAGGAATGAGTTTTGCATAACTACACATGTATAGCTTGTTCTTGAATTGCTTGCCTTGTCAATGGGTAGGATGTAAGGAGGTAGGAGGGAAGAAAATTTGGAACTCAAAGTGTTAAAAATGAATGTTAAAGTTGTTTTTACATGTAACTGGGTAAAAATAAAATACATAATGAAGCATAAAAATAAAGAATCTTAATATATTTACATATATACATAATATATATAATATATGCATTATATATACAT
>NW_020954740.1:3220505-3223539 GCF_900497805.2 Vombatus ursinus
TGTGTGTGTGTGTGTGTGTGTGTGTGTGTGTATATATATATATATATACACACACATATATGTAGCCATTTAGCAGAGTGGTTAGAATTCTGGACCTAGGATTGGGTGTTCTGAGTATTGATAATGACACTGACACTTACTAAATGTCCTGAGCAAGTCACTCAATCTATACAAACTTCAGTTTCTTTATCTGTGAAACAAGTGTTACAATGTAGTAGTTTACCTCACAATGTTTCTGTGAGGCTCAAATGTTATTAATATAAAATGCATCTTAAAAATATAAAAGCTCAATAAAATGTCAACTATCATCATCAATATTTCAATTAAAATGTAATTGGAAGTTTTACCATAAAAAAAAATCTCTATTGATTGGAGAAATGCAAACTAAAAAACTTTGAGATACCACTCATACCTAACAGATTAGCTAATATGACAGAAAAGAAAAAAATGACAAATGTTGGAGGGGATATTAGAAAATTGAGACCCTAATGCACTGTTGGTGGAGTTGTAAACTAGTCCAGCCATTCTGGAGAGCAATTTGGAACTATTCCCAAAGAGCTATAAAACCATGCATACCTTTCCACCTAGCAATACCACTACTAGGTCTATATCACAGAGATTTTCTTTTTAAACAGAAAAAAAAACTGTATGTAGCTATTTCATTTAGTCATAAAATCTTCCCTTATCCATAGAATTGACATTTTTCATCCTCCCCCATTTGCTTATATCATGTTTTTGTTTCACTCATTTATCCATTTTGAACTTATATTAGTAAACTATGTGAGAATTTGGGCTATGAATAATTTCTACCTGATTGCTTTCCAATTTTTCCAGATTTTTTTGCAAATAGTGAGTTATTTTGCCAATAGCTGAGATCTTTTAAGTTTAATCTGCACTAAGATTTTCTTCATCACTTATCTTAAGACTATAAAATAGAAAAAAAACCCACTAAATCAAGCCTTAATTTGTAGTTTTTGTTAGTTTCTGAGACGCAAATGCTCACACTGAAAATTTAACAACTGGCTCCAAAGGGTTTGTATGAGTTTCTTCCAGCACACCCCTGACCTAATCCCTCTAGAAATGTGTTAGAAATTACTACATACTACATCTAGAACTTTTCCCAGACTAATGATAATTGCTTTTATTGAAACTTTTGAATTTTGCCATTTCCTCTCTGGACATATGGTACGTACCTACTCTTTTTTGTCCTGTTTTTCTATCCTGGACTTGACCACCAATATACCTGCTTTATAAAATTTTCTAAATCTTACAGCTGCATAGGGAAATCTTGGCCCTTATATAGCCTGGTCAACTTTGTCCTTTTGCAAAAAAAAAAAAAAAAACCAACCTGACATAAAGTTATAGGGTCTATATTATTCACAGAAATAATAATTATAAGAATTTACATTTATCTAGTGTTTGAAAATCTGAATATACTTTATATATGTTATCTTATTTGTGCATCACAACAATCTAGTGATATTATAGGCTTATTTTTGTATTTGTTTTTGCTAAATCTGTGATTTTACCGCTGTAGAAAACTCCAGGTAATGAAACTTCTTGCGACAATTTTGGTCACCATTTGATCTATAATTTATAGTCTTTGAAAGTTGCCTAGGAATTGGGAGATTAAGATACTTCAGCAAGGTCAAATAGAGAGTATATGTCAGAGTCAGCACCTGAATCCATGTCTTCCTTGTTCTAAGTTTAGCACTCTAC
Source organism: Vombatus ursinus (assembly GCF_900497805.2). Lineage (NCBI taxonomy): Eukaryota > Metazoa > Chordata > Mammalia > Diprotodontia > Vombatidae > Vombatus > Vombatus ursinus. The sequence goes on from NW_020954740.1 coordinate 3,222,225, forward strand.
TCACTACTTCCTGATGACTGCCTATCATACATATGCAACATTTGGAATTTTTTATTAATTTATTGAATCTTGTTCTTTAATGAATGGATGCCTTTAAAATATAGGGAAGAAGGTGAATGTATAGGTGTTCATATGTAGGAGTGGAACAGTAAGAGAAAACATAATAAATGTGAATCTACCTTTTGTCTCTGAGTGTTTCCATTATGAAGTCACTTGTGCACTCTCAAGCCCATAATAAAGTTTGTGGTTTTTATGTGCAGAGTGACTGATAAAAAACAGTGGATTCCACTCAAATAAATGTTTTGTATCATGTCCTAGGTTATTCTTGGCAGTGTCACATTCAGCTGAGAGTAGGAAATCACATTTAGTGCAAAATAAAGTTGGGCAGAGAGGTGATAAGTATAAGATGAAAAGAAGCAATGAGCAAAAAATAGGTTGTAAGTGGCCAAAAAAATCACCCATATTGAGATACAGAGAATCATCTGCTTCAACAATGAAGTAAAGTGAGTGGACTCTCCCCAAGACTGAATGTTCATCTCCTTGCCTATTGCTCTGATTTTAATTGACTCTTTCCTGTCCTATGACCTTAAACAATGTCTTTACAAATTCAGCCGTATTTTTTGCCTGTAACAGGCTCACTAACTGCTCCTTCCCTATCAGACTTCATTTTAATCCAATAGTGTGTTACCTTGAACTCCCATGTAATTAATTAAGGGGCATCTTGATCCCCTTCAAATACTACATCACAAGTCAAGTATCTGATTACTGCAGCCTTTCCTAAATTGACAAATCTTCTTGATATACTGAAACATGACCACTCTTCAAACCAGAGACCTGTATTATCAAGTAATGCATACTCAGGGATTGTGATCTCATTGTTCTTTAGTGTTGCTTTCAACCTCTGTGATTCAAGCCCACTTTTGACTGCTGCTCCATATTTGACCTATAGTTGTATACTCCTCTACCCCTCCCAAATAGTTTACAATGAGAAGTAAAACAAACCCACACCTACTCTAACATTTACCAATTTACTTTTCTGCCATATTAGCCAATCTGATAGGTGTGAGATGGTACCTCACATGGTTTTCTCTAGTCATTTCTCTAGTCAATTGTGATTTTAGAGTACTTTATTCATGACTATAGATAGCTTTGTTTCTTCTTCTGAAAACTGCCTGTTAATCCTTGGACTATTTATCAATTTGGGAATAACTTATATTCTTATGAATTTGACTTAGTTCTTGATATATTTGATAAATGTGGTCTCTATCAAAGGAGAAGTTAAGATTACTAACAGTGTAATTCCCCCCATTCTGTT
>NW_020954740.1:3223563-3224741 GCF_900497805.2 Vombatus ursinus
CTCTCTCTCTCTCTCTCTCTCTCTCTCTCTCTCTGTCTCTCTCCTTTCACCCTGTCCCTTCTCAAAAGTGTATTGCTTCTGGTCACTGCCTCCTCCAATCCATTTTTCCTTCAATCAGTCTACAACCCTTTTGTGTCCTCTTCCTCTTCTACCTCACTGTAGTGTCTGATAGATTTTTATGCCCAACTGAGTATGTATGTCATTCCCTCTTTAAGCCAATTCCAATGAGAGCAAGGATCAAATATTGGCCTCCACCCTGCCCCTCTTTTTCCCCTCTGTAAAAGTCCTTTCATGCCTCTTTGATGTGAAATAATTTATACCTTTCTACCTCTCCCTTTCTCCTTCTTCTAGTGCATGCCTCTTTCTCATCCCTTAATTCTGCATTTTTAGATATCATCCCATCATAGTCAACTTACATCCATGCCCTCTGTCTATGTATGTGTTCTTTTTTCCCTTTTTTCTTTTTTAATTAATTTATTTTGAATTATCAACAATCACTTCCATAAGCTTTTGAGTTTTAAATTTTTCTCCCCCTCCCTCCGAACCTCCCTTCCCAAGATGGTGCACAATCTGATATAGGCTATACATATACATTCCTACTAAACATTTTTACAGTAGTGATGTTGTAAGTAAGAATTAGAACCAGTAGGAGGCACCATGAGAAAGAGGAAACAAAACACAACAGAAGTAAAAAAATAGCAAATAGTATGATTTGATCTCCATTTAAATTCCATAATTCTTTCTTCTTTGTGGATAGCATTTTCCATCACAGGCCTTTGAAGATGTCATAGATCTTTGTATTGCTGAGAAGGGTTAAGTTTATGAATATTAGTCATCAAACAACGTGGTTGTTATTGTGTACAACATTCTCCTCATCCTGCTCACTTCACTCAACATCAGACCATACAAGTCTTTCCAGGTTTTTCTTATAGCACAATATTATTTTCATTACATTCATATACCACAATTTGTTTACCCATCCCCAACTGATGGCCATCCTCTCAATTAACAATTCTTTGCCACCAAAAAAAAGAGCTGCTAGAAATATTTTTGTACATGTTGGTCCTTTTCCTGTTTGTATGATCTCACTAGGATATAGCCCTAGAAGTGCTATTGCTGAGTCAAAGGATATGCACATTTTTAGAGCCCTTGGGGAATATTAACAAATTGTACTTCAA
>NW_020954740.1:3224840-3225709 GCF_900497805.2 Vombatus ursinus
AACATTTTTTCATATGACTATAGATGGCTTTAATTTCTTCATCTGAGAACTGCCTCTTCATGCCCTTTGACCATTTATCAATTAGGAAATGATTTGCAGTTTTGTAAATTTGACTTAAATCTCTGTATATTTTGGAGATGAGGCCCTTATCACAGAGACTGATTGTAAAAATTCTTTCCCAATTATCTACTTTCCTTCTAATCTTAGTTTCATTGGCTTTGTTTGTGCAAAACCTTTTCAATTTAATATAATCAAAGCTACCCATTTTGCATTTTGTAAAGTTTTCTATCTCTTGTTTGGTCATGAATTTTTCTATTCTCCATAAATCTGATGGGTAAATTATTCCTTGCTCTACCAGTTTGCTTACAGTATCAGACTTTATATATAAATCATGAACCCATTTTGACTTTATTTTGGTATATGGTGTGAGTTTTTGATCAATGCCTAGTTTCTGCCATACCCTTTTCCAGTTTTCCCAGCAGTTTTTGTCAAAGAGTAGGTTCTTATCCCAGAAGTCGGGTCTTTGGGTTTATTAAGTAATAGATTACTACAGTCATTGACCACTGTGTCTTGCATATTTAACCTGTTGCCCTGATCCACCACTCTATTTCTTATCCAGTATCAAGCAGTTTTGATGATTGCTGCTTTATAATACAATTTCAGATCCAGAATGGCTAGGCCACCTTCCCCTGTGTTTCTTCTCATTAGTTTCCTTAATATTCTGGATCTTTTGTTCCTCCAAATGAATCTTGTTATTATTTTTTCTAACTCTATAAAATATTTTTTGTAGATTGATTGGTATGACACAGAATAAGTAAATTAACTTAGGTAGAATTGTCATTTTTATTATTTTAGCTCGGCCTTCCCAT
>NW_020954740.1:3225769-3226686 GCF_900497805.2 Vombatus ursinus
GAGCAATGGATGTGTTTCCAATTGCTTAGATCTGACTTTATTTATGTGAAAAGTGTTTTGTAATTGTGTTCATATACTTTCTGGGTTTGTTTTGGGAGGTAGACTCCTAAATATTTTATAATGTCTACAGTAAAGTTAAATGGAATTTCTCTTTCTATCTCTTGCTGTTGGGTTTTGTTGGCAATATATAGAAATGACAATGATTTATGTGGCTTTATTTTATAACCTGCAACTTTGCTAAAGTTGTTTATTATTTCAAATAGTTTTTTATTTGATTCTCTAGGATTCTCAAAGTATGTCATCATATCATCTGCAAAGAATGATAACTTTGTTTCTTCTTTGACTATTCTAACACCTTCAATTTCTTTTCCTTCTCTTATTGCTAAAGCTAACATTTCCAGTGCGATATTGAACTACAGTGGTGATAATGGACATCCTTGTTTCATCCCCGATTTTATTGGAAATGCTTCTAGCTTATCCCCATTACATATGATGCTTGATGAAGGTTTTAGGTAGATGCTATTTATTATTTTAAGGAAGACTCCATTTATACCTATGCTCTCTAGTGTTTTTAATAGGAATGGGTCTTGTATTTTGTCAAAAACTTTTTCTGCATCTGTTGAGAAGATCATGTGGTTTCTGTTAGTTTTAGTGTTGATATGGTGAATTATGCTGATAGTTTTCCTAATGATGAACCAGCCTTGCATTCTTGGTATAAATCCTCCCTGGTCACAGTCTATTATTCTTGTGATAAGTTGCTATAATGTATTTGCTAATATTTTGTTTAAAATTTTTTTGCATCTATACTCATTAGAAAAATTGGTGTATAATTTTCTTTCTCTGTTTTGACTCTTCCCAGTTTAGGTATCAGCACCATATTTATATCATAAAAATAATTTGGTAAGCGTCCTTATACA
>NW_020954740.1:3226767-3240382 GCF_900497805.2 Vombatus ursinus
TATTTTTCCAAATAGTCTATATATTATTGGAATTAATTGTTCTTTAAATGTTTGATAGAATGCATTTGTGAATCCATGTCGACATGGAGATTTTTTCCTAGGGTGTTCACCAATGGTTTGTTCAATTTCTTTTTCTGAGATGGGGTTATTTAAGTATTTTACTTCCTTTTCTGCTAATCTGGGCAATTTATATTTTTGTAAATATTTATCCATTTCACTAAGATTGTCAAATTTACTGCATACAGTTGTGCAAAATACTTCCTAATTATTATTTTAATTTCCTCTTCCTTGGTGATGAATTCACTCTTTTCATTCTTGATGCTCATAATTTGGTTTTCTTCTCTCTTTTTTTAATTAAATTAACCAATGGTTTATCTATTTTATTGTTTTTTTTTCATAAAACCAGCTCTTAGTTTTATTTATTAGTTCAATAGTTTTCTTAATTTCAATTTTATTAATTGCTCCTTTTGTTTTCCATATTTCTAATTTGGTGTTTAATCGAGGATTTTGAATTTGTTCTTTTTCTAGTTTTTTTAGTTGTATGTCCAATTGATTGATCTCCTCTTTTTCTATTTTATTTATGTAAACAGAGATATAAAACTTCCCCTAAGAAATGCTTTCACTGCATCCCATAAGTTTTAGTATGTTGTCTCATTATTGTCATTCTCTTGAATCAAGTTCTTGATTGTTTCTATGATTTGTTGTTCAACCCAATCATGTTTTAGGATTAGATTATTTAGTTTCCAATTATTTTTAGTCTATCTTTTCACGGCCCTTTATCACATATAATTTTTATTCCATCATCATCTGAAAGTATGCATTTAATATTTCTGCCTTCATGCATTGGATTATGAGGTTTTTGTGCCCAATACATGATCAATTTTTGTGGATATGCCATGCAAAGCCAAGAAAAAAGTATATTCCATTCTATCCCCATTAAATTTTCTCCAGAGGTCTATCATACCTAACTTTTCTAATATTCTATTAGCCTCCTTAACTTATTTCTTATTTATCTTGTGGTTAGATTTATTAGTTTGGGGGGGGGGGTTGAGGTCCCCCACTAGTTTAGTTTTGCTGTCTATTTCTTCCTGTGACTCCCTGAACTTCTCCTCTAAGAATTTGGATGCTATACCATTTGGAGCATGTATGTTTAGTAATGTTATTACTTCATTGTCTGTGGTGCCTTTCAGCAGGATGTAGTTTCCTTTGTTATCTCTTTTGATAAGATCTATTTTTGTTTTTGCTTTGTCTGAGATCAGGATTGCTACCCCTGCTTTTTTTTTTAACTTTAGCTGAATCATAATATATTCTGCTCCAGTCTTTTACCTTTACCCTGTATGTGTCACTCTTTTTCAAATATGTTTCCTGTAAACACCATATTGTAGGATTATGCTTTTTAATCCATTCTGCTATCTGCTTCCATTTTATGGGAGAGTTCATCCCATTCACATTCACAGTTATGATTACTTTCTTTGTCTTTTTCTTCATCCTTTCCCCCCCACTGAGTTTATGCTTTTTCTTTCTACTTTCTCCCTTTCCCTCCTCACTAGTGTTTTGCTTTTGGTTACTGCCTCCCTCAGTCCCTCGTCCCTTCTATTAGCCCCTTCCCTATTCTTTCCCTTTCCTCTCCTATTGCCTGTAAGGCACTTAAATTTCTATACTTAATTGATTATGTTATTCTCTTCTTGAGCCAAATCTGATGTGAGTAAGGATCAAACAATGCTCATCTCCCTCCCTTCTTTCCCTTTGCTGTAACAGGTGTTTGTGTCTTTTCCTGTAATGTAATTTACTCTTGTCTCCCTCTTCCTTTCCTTTTCTCTCAGTACATTGTCTTAGATCAGATCAATCCACTTACTTGGATCCATTTAACCCACTTGATTATTTTTTTTATCACTAAATCAAAGTCAAATTATATTCACACCCTTTATGTATACCCATTTAACATGGTATAACAATAATACAGTTCTCAAGAGTTACAAATGTCATCTTCCCTTGTAAAAATGTAAACAGTTTGCCCTTATTATAAACATATTGTGTCTTTCTGTCCCATTTACCTTTTTATGTCTCTCTTGAGTATTGTATTTGAAGATCAAATTTTCTGTTGAGCTCTGGTCTTTTTATCAGGAAGGTTTGGAAGTCCCCTATTTCACTGAATATTCATCTCCTCCCCTGAAAGATCATACTCACTTTCGCTGAGTAGTTGATCCTTGGTTGTAATCCAAGTTCCTTTTCCTTTTCCTTTTCCATCTTTTAATGTAGAAGCTGCAAGTTCCTGTGGAATCCTTACTGTGGTTCCGTGATATTTAAATTGTTTCTTTCTGGCTGCTTGCAGTATTTTCTCTTTGACCTGGTAATTTTGGAATTTCTCTACTAGATTACTTAGCATTTTCAATTTGGGATCTCTTTCAGGAGGTGATTGGTGGAATCTTTTGATGACTATTTTACACTCTGGTTCTAGGACCTCAGGGCAGTTTTCCTTTATGATTTCCTGAAAGATACTATCCAGGCTCTTTTTTTCATTGTGATTTTCAGGTAGACTAATAGTTTTTAAATTGTCTCTCCTGGATCGATTTTCCAGTTAGTTCAGTTGTTTTACCAATGAGGTATTTTATATTTTTATTTATTTTTTCATTTTTTTGTTTCTGTTTGACTGATTCTTGCTCTCATAGAGTTATTAGATTCCATTTGCCCAATTCTAATTTTTAGCAAATTGTTTTCCTCTATTAGATTTTGTACCTTTTTCCCCATTTGTCAATTGTATTTTTTAGGGATTTGTTTTCTTCAGTGTACTTTTTTTTTTCCAGTTGGCCAATTGTATTTTTTAGGGATTTGTTTTCTTCAGTGTACTTTTTTTTTTCCAGTTGGCCAATTATATTTTTTAAGGTCTCTTCTACCTCTCTCATTTGACTTTTAAAAATCTTTCTTGAGCTCTTCTAAGAAGGCTTTTTGGGCTTTATACCAGTTCTTATTAACTTTTGAGGTTGCAGATGTGGGTTTGTTGAAAGTGTTGTCCTCTTCAGAATTTCTGCCTTGATCTTCACTGTTCTAATTGTATGAATATATGGTTCATTTCTTTTTATTCATGGTGTTTGCTTATTTCCTTCCTTTAAAGAGATTGAGCTGTCCTACTGGGGAGTAGAGGGCACTGTCTTAAGCTTCTTGTGTTGGAAATCTTGGGCTTGGTCACTGGAGGCTGCAGGATTTTGGCAGCTTACTTGGTGTTGGGCTGGAATCAGCAACACTGGAACTCCTGGGGAAGGATTGTGCAGTCTGGCCCCTGGATGTTGCTTGATTTTCCTTTTGTTTTGCTTTCTTCAGCTCTTTTCAGATTGATATTGCAGGATGTTCATCCGCCTAGAGCCCCTTGGAGTGCTTCACATAGTTTTGCTTAGGCACTGGGAGACTGCTGTAGAAAAAAAGGCACCTGATGGTTTTCTGAGCTGGTTTCCACCAGTTCCTCTGCCCTCACTGAGGCACTTGGGTGTCCAGGTTTTTGTGTTTGTCTGTTCCACCACCTGGGTTTCAGGATCTCTTCCTGGTATGCTGAGGTGAGGCTTTTAGCTAGCTTGCTGGGATGCCTCCAGTTCTGTACTGCTCCCTTTCCCCCAAGTCAAGTAGGGCCTTTCCCGTTAATCCCTCAAGCTACCTAAGCTACTGAACTACTGTGCCCTGGTCTTTCTTCTGGTTCAGCTGTTCCAGGGTTTTTCCAGGGGTGATATTTTCTGGACTTTCAGAGGTTGATAAGGGAGAGTGAGAGCAACTTACTTTTTACTCCACCATCTTGGCTTCCAGAAGCAGAAGTCTATGTATACTCTTTCTTATGCCCTAATAATGAATAAAGATCATAGTAGTAGAAATTATTATCTTCCCAGGTAAGAATGTACATAGTTTAACCTTCTGATTTCTCTTTTCTATTTACCTTTTTATACTTTGCTTTGAGTCTTGTGTTTGAATGTCAGCTTTTTATTCAGCTCTGTTTTTGTTTTTTGTTTTTTTGTTTTTTGTTAATTTTTCTTTCCATCAGGGCTGCTTGAAAGTCCTTTATTTCACTAAATATTTATTTTGCTTCTGAAAGATTTTACTCAGTTTTGCTGGGCAGATGATTCTTGGTTGTAATCTTGGCTCCTTTGAACTTCAGAATATCATATTGAATCCAGTTCTTTATTTTGTAACCTGAGAATTCTTGCATTATCTTACCTGTGAGTTGATGATATTTGAATTATTTCTTTCTTACTGCTTGTGATATTTTCTCTGTAACCTGGGAGCATTGTAATTTGGCTATAAATTCCTGGGAGTTTTCATTTTGGGATCTCCTTCAGGAGTTGATTGGTGGATTTTTTCAATTTCTATTTTATCCTCTGGTTATTGGATACCAGGAGAGCTTTCCTTGAGAATTTCTTGAAAGGTGATGTCTAGGCTCTTTTTTTTTATCATGACTTTCAGGTACCCCTATGATTCTTAAATTATCTCTCCTGGATCTATTTCTTAGGTCAGTTGTTTATCCAATGAAGTATTTCATATCTTCTATTTTTTTTAATTCTTTTGATTTTTTGTCATCTTTTTATATATATATATTATGGAGTCATTAGCTTCCACTTGACCAATTCTAATTTTTAAGGAGTCCTTTTCTTCAGTCAATTTTTGTAATTTTTTTTAAACTTGACTTACTCTGTTTTTAAGGTGTTATTTTCTTCAGTATTTCTGTGCTTCTTTTACAAGGCTGTTGACTCTTTTTTTTTTCCACAATTTTCTTCTACCACTCTCGCCACCCCTCTTGCATTTTTACCCTACCTTTCTTCTTTGATTTTTTTTAATGAGCTCTTCCAGGAATTTTTTTAGGCCTGAGACAAATTCACATTTTTGGAGGTTTTGGATAAAGCTATTTTGACTTTGTTGTCTTTTTCTTGGTTTGTCTTTTGATCATCTCTGTCACCATAGTACCTTCCTATGGTCAGGTTCTTTTTTATTTGTTTGTCTGTTTTTTTCTCATTTTCAAACCTATTTCTTGACTTACTTTTATGTTAAAGCCAGACTCTGCTTTTGGGGTTCAGATATTGTCCCACATTTCAGGTTTTCATACTACTGTTTTCAGAGCTAGTTCTGTGTTTTTGTAAATTTTCAGTTCTTCCAAGGTGGTATGATTTAAAAAGAAGTGTGGTCACTTCTTTCCCTGACTGTGATCTAATTTGTGAGTGACCCCCAAAACTCTTTTCCATGCTGGAACTCTGATCAATGTCCTAGCTCCCCTTGGGGCCACACAATTTTGCATGCTAATGCTCCTCCTTGTCCTAGGACTGCTACCTGAAATTACATATGGGCAATGCAACAGAGTTCTTTACCCAGTGCCAGCAAAGGGTCCCCTGTAATCTCCTTCTGACAGTTGTCCAACTCCTTTATGGTCTGTGGGCTGCGAACTCTAGAAGGTACTGTTGCTGATTCAGTAGCCTCCAAGACTTGCTGCTAACTTGCCCAATGGTCTGTGGTCAACTGGACTCCACATTCACCCCAGTGAGACAGACTTTCCTTGCCAACCTTCTACCAGCCAACCAGTCTTGGGCTGTAAAATTTTTTCACCTGTCCTTTTGTTGATTCTGTGGCTCCAGAATTCATTTTGAAGTATTGTTTTAAAGTTTATTGTAGGGGATTTTTTTTTCTAGAATAGACATCTGAAGCTACTCTGAAGGTGCTTCAAGGTGGACATAAGTTGGAAGGGGCTTGCAATACCCACTGGCTCTCTGTGGGTAGAGGGAAAGGAATTAGATTTCTGGAATAAACAACCCATAAATTAGATTGTATGCAAATATCTGAAGACAATTCAAAAAGGGAATAATTTGTTTAATTGGGGATTTATTTAGTTGTGGATTGAAGAAACAAAAGGTGATGATGGATTTAAATTCAGCTTATGTTCAAGCAGGCAGACTATTTTGTCTTGGTTTTTGAAGGTGAGTGAGTAGTTTTTGCCTTATTTGTCAAGATGGACTCAAAATGATGGGCGAATTTTTCACTGTGTTCAATGTTAATAGATGAATATCAATGAAGAGCCATCTCCAAATAATACCAGCAGGTTATTGTAACCAGATTTCATTTTCTCCAATGCTCTTCTACTTTCTTCTTTGTCTTAGTCCTTACAAAACCTTTCTTGCTTTCTTCAGACCTGCCTCCCTGTTGAGTCTTTGCTTTTGCTTCCTTTGCCTTTGCCTCTCAGCAAGTAGCTGGGACAGGCTGTGGATCTCAATGTTTTATCTCTGCAAATACATGTAAAACAACTTAATTCCTAAATCTCTCCCAACTGAGAAAGTTGTCTTTTTTTAAGATTTCTTCTGATGAAGACTTCTGATCTATTTCACAATAACCATATATAGACAAATGATTGCTTAAATATATAGACAAATGACACTTAAATTGATGAACAGGCCACTGTCTCTAACCCCAAAGTATAGACAATTTTTATTATTTTTATTGAATACATGAGGATAATGTGATAATTAACTGTCCTCTAGTGAAGTTATATGTAAATCCACAAAGAAGTGGCACAATACCAGTCCCAAAGTCAGGAAGACCTAGGTTCTGATGATATTAAGTTATGTAGCACTGGACAAATCATTGTACCAAACAACTGTCTAAAAACCTGAGTTTCAGAGCCATTGCTGCTCTGTATTGTAAAAGGGAGTTTCCTCATTTTATATGTCATATGTCAGTGAAATCACAGCTTTGAATTTCCTATACTGACCAAAATTAAAATGCACCTACAACACACGTATGTACATATACACAAATATACACACATCGTTTATAGATATTCACTTTAAAATACTGAAAAATAAAAATAAAAGGCTACTAATATTATCAATAAAGTCTGAATGTTCTGATGCCATATAAAATCCCAACATTTCATTTGTTAGATGATGTCTCCTGTTCTTTTCCAGCCATTACTAGTAAAAGAAAAATGATACCTCACTTTCAATTGCACACCAGCAGAGACAGACAACAGCTTAGGAAGTGCCCTACTGGGAAGAGGATGTGGATGACTATCCTTCTGCTTATGTATAGGACAAGTTTCTGTTTTACATAAAATGTGTATGTCAAGGTTATACATTTAGAGCAGGGTTATATTAAGATTCAGCATCATTACAAGCATTCTTCTCCACACTTCTTAAAAACAAATCCTTTCAGATTTTTCTCCTCAGCTTCTCAATTCCAAGGGAAACCAAGTCAGACAATTGAGTTCTCAAGGGTGGCTTTACAAAGGCCAGATGTGATCAGATATGACTCTTCTGAACTGAAAAATTCATTCTTCAAAAGTCATTTTCCCACCCTCCAAATACACAATTCTATACTTTACTGGGAGCTTATATTCTAGACTATGTTAAAAATTATAAACTAACAAATTTATCAACTGGAAAACTTTCCTTCAACAGAAGAAGGATTAGGATGGTCTCAGACTCTACTTTGTTCAGGTATTGAGGTTCTGTAGGATACAGAAAAAGAGAGGCATTATTTGGTATCATGCAGTTCTAACATCTTATTTCCTCTAACATCTATCAGCAGAATTTTGTCACTAATATTAAATGCTGTATTCATTTTTTTATTTTCTCTAAAACCATTTATTTTCTTTTTCTCTCATACTTTTTTTTGGCACCAAGCTAATTGTCAAAATTACCCCCCCCCCGTTGCCCCTTGGCATTTAGGTCAAGTATGTCAAGCTGATAATCACTAGAGTTTAGATTCTATTGAAATTTTTCTTCCTGAAGGCATATTGTTAATCATAATATTATTTAAAGGCTATCAGTAACATTTTGAAATCTTAATTATTGGCTTCTGAAAAACAGGGACATCCATGAATTTGTGCCTATATATAATTTACCATCTCCCTTGACATAAAAACATTAAAAGTATTCAAAACTATTGATAACTATCCAACTCTTGTACCCTAAAATAAACAAAAGATTAACATACTTTGACACAAAATGACTATTAATGTTTAATTCAAAGAATTTAATTCAAAGAAATTGAGTCAGTACTGAATGGCTAAACTCTATTAATTAAAATTTAAAACTTCTATTCACAAAAGCACATGTGAAAAAATAGAGCTACATTTTCTAAGACATGTTTGTCAAGAATAAAATAAAAGTCTTCTCTCCTCCAAATTAACTAGGTTTAACACTACTAGAAATTTGAAATGCTCAATAAACAAGTTACAAGGTTTCATTTTCTCTCAGGATAAGCTTTTCTATGTAATAACAATGGAAGAAATTAAAAATTAATCTTCCCTCTCTTCCTCCCTCCCTCTCTTCCTCCCTCCCTCCATTCCTTCCTTCCTTCTTTCCTTTTCTTCTTCTTCTTCTTCTTCTTCTTCATTTGTCTCATTCTCCTTTTTCTTCTCTCTTTCTCTCATACACACACACAGTGCATTTTGTTACTAGGGAGACTGTATAGTTTAAAAGAACAATGATTTAGGAGCTGAGTTCCAATTTCAGCTCTGCTACTCTACTACCTGTATGAACTTGAGTTAAGTCTGTAACTTTCCTAAGCCCCAGTTTCCTCATCTGTAAAATGAAGGGATTATATCTAAATTCCTCTCCTGATCAAAGTTTTTTGATACTAAGAAGGCCATGATGCTTACTTATTCCATTGAATTATTGTTTTTATTTTGGATAAAATGTTTTTTAAAAGAGTGTGTTCAAGCTAGAATATGTCCAGAGGGAAAAACTCAGGATCATTTTGAACGAAGTTCTACAATTTGAAATTCAGCTGAAGGAGATCAGTTCTGTTTAGTTTACAGCAAAATAGACTTCAGAAGAACACTAAGATTGTTTCTAAATATTTAAATAATTTTCATGTAGAAACTGGGTTTTCTTGTTCTACTTGACCCAAAAGGCAAAATTAGGATCAATGCACGGAAATAAAAAGAAACCATATTTCAGTTCCACAAATTAATCTTCTGATGCCTTATGATTGCATTAAAGTGACTCTCATTGTCAATTGCAGCTTTTATATTTAAGGTATCATGACTTGACCTTGACCATATGCAAGGTTATTCAATAGTAAAAAAAAATGTTTTTAAGAAAAGTCCTTTGGATTTTTCAAAAAAAATCTAATTTTAAGAAGCATCTCATCTATTTTTTAATAGAAATATTTGGCTTTGTTGTGTTTTTGCCCCTCTTCTGAACAATCTGCTGTTCTGTCTTCCATTTTCACATAGGAAAAAATGTATTTTAATGGGTTACTTCTAATACTTTCATGACTAAAAAAATTTTGTTGATCCAAGTGTCATTCACATTATACTGAATTCCATACTGTGGAAGATTCACTTCACAGCAAAGTTCCAGTAAATGGAGTTCCATTTAAAAATTGATAAATGGGCAATGTCAAAATAAAATAAAAAGTAGGTATAAATTATCAGCATGATTTTATGAGATGGGAAAAGAAACTTTCTGCATATCTTTCTTCTATCAAATTCTTCTCAGAGATCTTTCAGGGAACAATAATCAAAACAACAAAAAAAGGAAGAGTGAGGGAAGATCAGGGTCAAAGAGCTTGGGGGACACTGGCCAAAATCCACAAATATCCTGTTTTCTTTAAGACACCCACTGAAAGTGAATACATATAAAGAAATCAAACTTTTTAAGGATCATTAAAAGCTGCAACGTGCCTACCAATAGTAAGATAACAATACTCTAGCCAGTTTTTCCCCAGAGATGACTTTTACTTGATGGTATCCATCTTCCAAAACTCATATGAGAAACAGGGCTTCTGATTTGGGTATGACAATAGTACTAAGAGTAATTGTAGTAGTAGGAGCAGGAGAGGAATAGGATAGAGAAGGAGGAAAAAAACAACTGACATTTATGTAGTGTTTTAAGGTTTACAAAGGACTTTAAATATATTGACACATTTGTTCCATACAAAAACCATATAAATGTTAATTATATGTATATTATATTATTTTAAATGTTCTTATGTCCATTTTACAGATGAGGGAGCAAATGGTCAGAGAAATTAAATGTCTTACCCAACTAGTAAGTGTTAAGGGCATGGTTTAAGTTGGGATCTTCTTAACTTCAATTGCAATGCTATACTTAGATTTTTCCTGTTCTTAGCTATGTGAGCAAACTCTCTTCTTTGTCAGACATACACAGAATCATGGGATCATAAGATCATAGATTTAGATTGTATGAGATCATAGAAATCATTGATTCATAAACCATAATTTTACAAATGAGGAATCCAAGGCCCAAAGAAGTGAAGTTAGTTGCTCAGGGTCATAGACACATTGAGTAACAGAGAGAGGGGTCAAATCAAAGCCTTCTGAGTTCAAATCCAATGCTCATTCTACTGTATCACACTTGACATTTTTCTGTTGACAACCTGTGCACTATTTCTCCTGCACAATCCCTCATTTGTACTATGTTTCAGTTTACCAGTATGAACCATGAATCCATGAACATCCTCATTGCACCCTTGCTGACCACTAATTTTGCTTAGTCAGAGACTGTATTTTTCCATGACTCTCAGTCATACAGCACATGAAAAGAAAATTAGCTTTAAAATGAAATAAAATTTTATTTCAAGAAAGGAATTAAGAATGGATGTTCTAAGAACTAAGGGTATGAAAGAAAAAAACAAATAAGTCAATCTCTATCAACAAAGGGATTATATTATGATAGGGAAGACAATACATAAATATCAAGTAAAGTTGGAAAGTGGCAGAGTTTGTTGGAGTATGGTTTTCATATTTTGAAAATGACCAAAAGTGGAATGCTAAACAAGTTTTAGGCAAGATAAGTAAAAGTTCACCCATGAAAACCAAGGGGCCCAATGGTAGGAGTCTGATTTCTAATGGTGAAAGGAGGAGGTGAGCCACAGTATAGGTAGCATGGTTTGGACATGGCTATAATTGAACTACCTTTTCAATTCTCTATGCAGTTTATTATCATGACAAGATATGTATGCAGATGGCTAACCTATTTTTGTGTCATTTATCTGAACAATATAATATTACAAATAAAAGGAATTTTATCCACTTATTTACAGGTGGATAAATAGGCAAGTTGCTAATGTTTATAAATGTTTGGAAATGTCCTGATGTTAACTCTTAATACCTCCCTGCCCCATTTTCTGCCACTCTATCACTGCCACTACAAAAGAGACCACACAGAAATCCAGGACTTTTTCTGGCTTATTTATTTTTTTATGTGTTGCTATTCATGGCCAAAGAATTCTTCCCCTTGGTTGGAATCAGTCATTTAGAGTTGTTGTGACTCTTAAGGTTCTTAGGCACTGAGAGAGGGAAAGTATTCTTGGAAAATTAAACTTTACATAATATACTTTTGGTTTGTTAATTGTAGAAATTGGTCCCATTGTTCCTATAACATGACAAAATAAAATATCAGTCTTGTCTCCCAGCACCAACAGTGTAATGTGATAAGATTGTTAACTGTATTTGTATGATTGTATTATTTACTACATAAGATGAGGTTACAAATTCTGTGGTTTTAGTATTTTCCTCCAACCTAATCTCATTTAATCTTTGGTAATTTCCCGTTATTTGTAGAATGAAATCCAAATTATTTTGTTTGGTAGCTAAATCTTTTACAATATGGCCTGTCTCTGTCTCTCCGTCTCTCTGTGTGTCTCTCTCTTTCTCTGTCTCTCTCTGTCTTTGTCCCTCTTTCTCTGTTTCTCTCTCTGTCCCTCTCTTTATATATCTATATATCTATAGATACATAGATATAGAGATAGGAGATATAGATAAATATATTGTGTAGCTATATATATATATATATATATGCACACAAACTGATTTCGTGTTGTTGTCCATCACATCCTTCATTTTCTAGGCCCATTAACACAGGCACTATTTCTGTATGCAATATTCTCTCCACTTTTAGATTTTGGATAGTCTTTTGCATATTCCTGCAATGCTGTCCATCTTTACCCCAACTTTTGGAAATCATAACTGCCTCCAAAATGCAGATCAAATGCCTCCTCCCCTACAAGACATGACCTGAGTGCCTCTATTCCAGGGATGTACTAGTAAATGTTTAACAGCTGGATATCCTAAAAATGCACATATAATATACTTTATGATTGATCTGCATTACACACATACACACACATATATGTATGTATATACATATATATGTATGTATGTACACACACACACACTGCACTTCAAGAATATGAACACATTGGAAGTAGGGACCAGTTTCAATTTTGTCTTTTTATCCCTAGCACCTATGACAGTGTCTGGTGCATAGTAGGTACTTAAGAAGCACTTGTAAATTTGAACTAAGGACACTATTAAGCAATATTAGAATATGATATCAGTGTATTTATGGGGATGAACTGAATATGTATTTTACCCATACAAACAACATTTATTGAGTGAGAAGGTACAAAGCACTGTGCCAGACACAGAGGGATATTCAGCTATTAAGTAGACATTTATTGACTCCAAGGAGAATTCAATCTAGTAGGGAGGAACACAAAGCAGGATATGATTAAAGGAGAGAAAACATAGACATGTTGCTGTGGAATTTAGGAAAAAAATATGACTTCTGCATGGGAAGGTTACATGACAGAATCAGTTGCAAAATGAGAAAAATTTTAACACAAAATTGAGAAGGACGGAATTCAAGCAGTAAAGAACTTCATGGACAATCTTAGGAAGAGGAAGTATATGGATTTGACTGACATGCAGATTCTGTGATCGGGATAATACAGAAAAAGTGGTACAAGAATCCAATTAAAGAGATCCTTAAATGCCCAACAATAGAGTTTTCATTTTATTGAAAAGGATAAATTTAGTAGTCAAAATGTATGAAGTGTAAGGAGCTCTCAAGTTGGTAAAATCTTTTTATCAATGTATATCAGCAACTATTCTGCAACATAATATACTAAAGAGTTATTTGGGGAAATGAGAGGTTAAGTTGTTCAGGATCATGAAACCAGTATGTAACAGTGTTAAGACTTGAACTTAGGTCAACCTGAGACTGAGACCAATTTTCTAACCACTATGTAAATTTATTCTTGTGAGCAGGGAATATATTTTCTTCTTATCTTTGTATCTCCAATTCTTGGTGTATAAAAACAAATATGTATACACACACATATAAATATATGCATATATCTGCATACACATATATGTATATACACATATATCTACACACACATAGCATGGGCTATTGGATATTCATCCAAATAAAATATTATATTCTTAAAACCACTCACAATTTATATGTGTACAAATGTAATATTGTATCCATTTATAAAAATATATATATAAAACAAAGTCATAAATTTTCCTTTATGTGAGAAAATACTCTCCAACCTATAAACTGTAAAAATGAGAAGTGGAGCATGTTACAAACAGGACTAAAAATTGACATCTGGGGACATAGGGAATGATTCCTGCCTATGGCAATTCCTGTCCTTGTGCCTAGTCTCATATTACTTTATTAGCAAGGGCCACAACATAGCAGATCACCACCAGAAACTGTCCTCAGTTTACTCTCAAGGTGGTGCTTCTCTTCTGGGCAAACATTTTTTTTTCTCTTCCAATTTTAATAGGAAAAATGCCAAATTTTTTTCCCACCATGAATATGTACCTGTA
>NW_020954740.1:3240418-3245183 GCF_900497805.2 Vombatus ursinus
CTCTCTCTCTCTCTCTCTCTCTCTCTCTCTCTCTCTCTCTCTCATTTTTATACCAAGTGAAATGAATGATGCCTCATTATGGCTCTCAGGGATGATGCAGCTTTTACAACATCTAGCTAGTTAAATACAATATGAAGAAAGATGAGGACTGTACAAACCTAGCTAAGAAATCTGATCTCAAAAGAAATGATAGCATAGGTGAGATAGATGTAAATTGAGTTTGTGATGATGATTTGGTAAGTGAAAAAGTTAAACAACTAGATACAAAAATATCTACAAAAATATCAACAGCAGTATGTCCTAGCTATTAAAAATGTGTGATCAATAAAGAAAGTGATGAGAAAGTTAAATATAATGGATAGTAAAGAAAAATGTGTAATAAACTGAAGAAAATAAATGGTTTACAGATTCTTAAATCACCAGGAGGAATTGAAAATAAATGTACTAAATCTAATTCTTTAAGTTTGTTCCTACATATCCTGCAGTAAGTGAACCTTGCTTTTAACATGTTCAGCCTGGACCTCTGCACTGTAAACTTGGGAATTAATACCAGAGATAATAGAAAGAATGTAAGTGACATCTGATCTATTAGCCTTGAAATAAAGACAGATTTTGAGGAAACTTCAACCTAGCTCTCTTTATACAATTTCAACACATTGCTATTATATCCAGACATCCATGAGTGAACTACTTTGATCTTTAAATAATTCTTCTTTCTTAATTAACTTACAGTTTCATCATTTATGTTCACATTTTGCTTAGGAATTGAAACACAGAAAGTATTATACTAAGTCCATCCATTTCTACTCCTGAAACAACTCTGGACTGTCCTCACTTATACCTGACTTGTGACTGGTCTTCACTATCTCTTGTTTAGATTGTTGTAAAACTCAAGTCCCCATAGCTCAATCCTCTCCTTTCTTCACTTTTATTATGGTTTGCATATCCATTTTGTCCTTCTTCCCAAATTAGATCTTCCCTGAAATTAGGGACAAGCTCTCCTTTGCACTCATCAAGTTGTCAAATGCAGTGTCTTGCACATAGGAGGCAATTAATAAATATTTTACTAAGTTTAGAAATAAATGCCAATATTGCTCTTATTGATTACATAAGTCAAAAAGACTTGTGGAAATATGAAGAATAAAGTACCATGGGCTCATTTCCTGAAAATTAAATGAAAAATATTTATTGAAAAATCTATTTTTACAACACTGCCATCATTTCATTCAACATAGAACTCTTTTCTCTTTTACTTCCCATATTTGATAAGTTGCTACGTGTATAATTTCTACCTCCATGGCATTTTTCACAAATTCCCAGTACCATTCTTTATATTCACACTGTCCTTATCCTACTATAACTTCACATCACTTCTCATCTGGACTCTTTTGGAAAAACCTTCTAATTACTCAATCTGTTTACTTTCTTTCTCTTCTTTAAACCATTCTGGCCAGTGTCATCCCCTCCAACATTTGTCATTTTTTCTTTCAAACATTTTAGCCAGTTAGATAGGTGTAGAATGATATCTCAAGGTTTCTTTAATTTGCATTTCTCTACTCAGTAATGATTTAGAACATTGTTTTCATATGACTATAAACTGTTTTGATTTCTTTTTCTAAAAGCTACCTGTTCATATCCTTTGACCAGTTATCAATTGAGGAGTGAATTGTATCCTTACAGATTTGAAAAAAAAAATCTTTATATATTTGATATGAGACCTTTATCTGAGAAACTGTCACTTTTTTTAGACATTTACTACTACTTTTCTTTGTACAATGTATTTCAACCAAACCCTATTATAGCCATTGCTTAAATTCAACATCATATTGCTATTCTTTATGAATTTTCCCAAGATGTTCCCTATTCTTGAAATTCTTTTTCTCATCATATCTTTTTCATATCATGTCTAGCTTAGTTTAAAACTAGACATTTATCCCAGAGCCCTCAAATTTGAATCATGAAGACCTGAGTTCAAATCTTGTCTCAGATACTTCCTAGTTGGGTGACCCTGGGTTTTTCACTTAACCTCTCTCAACCTTGGTCCCCTTATTTGGAAAATAGAGGTCATAATAGCATCTATCTCACAGAGTTGCTGTGAGAATCAAATAAGGTAATATTTGTAAATTGCTTAGCATAGTACCTAACATATAGTAGGTGTGTAATACATACTTTCTTTTAAAAAAAATCAGTGGAGATGCTTCCTTTTACAAAGAAAAATCCTTTATCTTCCTTTCATTGTACTTCATTTTTTGTGTGTTATGTTCACTAGTTTACAAATTACTTGATTTCAAACGCTTTCATTGTGTCTCACTTAACTTAATTTTTACAAGTTTTTAAATTTAATTGACTTTTTGAGATAAAGTGAGGGCATCTACATTCCATATATTTTCACTTATTGGAAAGAACTCTTGACCTAAAAATCTCATCTCAACATTTTTAAGGTCTTCACAGTAATCAAAATGCCAAAAAATTTACCTCAAGATAATAAACCTCTTCTGATTTTGCGGGAAAAAAAAATTTTCTCCCTTACTTGGTTTAAGATAAAACACATACATTTCAAATGTCAGTGAATTTCTCTTTTAAGACCTCTAAATACAGTACATTTTCTTGTAGCAATAATAATTGAGATTCCATTGACAGGACAGATTGTCTAGCTTTTACAATAGAGAAAGCTGCTGTCTTCTAGAGCTCATATTCAGAACTTGACAGAAAGTCTTCTACATCTTGTCAAATGGGATGACTGATACCCTTTTCCAATGATTGATGTTGGCACAAATGATCATGCCAAAAGAAATTGAGATAGCATCACCAAATATTATGTAGTCTTGGGCAATAAACTGAAGAACTTAAGGGCACAGAAACTGTTATCATCACTACTGCTGATCAAAAGAAAGAGACTCAGAAGTTATAAGACAGTAGTTAGAAGTGAAGTTTTGGTTTAGAATATAGTGCTTGAGAATAGGTTTAGATTAGAATATGATGCATATAGCATATAGAAGCAAAGGCTGACAATGGAGAATGAATACAAAAGCATGACAAAATCTTGTTAGACTAAACTGTTCTAAACCTTAGAATTACTTGAGTCTAGCTTGTCCACATCTCAATCAAAACTGAAAAAGTACTCAGAGAAAAGTAGTTGGTCATATAAGTGTCATATCACACCAATCAAATAGTGCAAAAAAGAAAAAGACATCAATGTTTGGGAAAATAGAGATTGGGGAAAGGTTGGCATGAGAGAGAAGTTATAGAGAATAGGAAACAACTATAAACACTGACTTATTCCTTCACAGCTACAGAATTTTACTATGGAAATTCACTATGATATTCTCTTAGAGGTGGTTGACCTGAAAGAGGTGACATCACATTCCAATTGGATCATTTGGCATTTTAATGTTTTTGGAGTGGGGCCCAGAAATATTTGCCATATACTGAATTATTACCCAGGGTGGAAAGTATGATATAATGACATTATTGTGGTAGAAGACTCAGGCTTATTACCAATTTTCAGAAAACCATTGAGATGTTGTTTTCTGTTGTTGTTTTTTCTCATAACTTCATTAAAAAGTGACAAAATCTATATCTTGGTATAAGTTTCAGTTCATCTCTGCGAGGTGGCAAGATAGGGAGTAAGATGTATATGAAGATCACAAAAATTTAGTCCTAACAAAAAGCAAAATAAAAAAAAGAACACAACCATAACAAAATACTTTTCTCTAAGAATTATCAGAAGTTGAATGGATAAATACAGTTTTTAATTCCTTTCAACAACCATTTTAAGGGTCTATGTACCAAGCACTGTGCTAGGTACTAGAGATGCAATGAAATGCTAAACACACGCACACACACACACACACACACACACACACACACACAGAAAGGGGGGGTGGAGCCAAGATGACAGAGTAAAAGCAATGACTTGCTTGAGCTCTCCCCCAAATCCCTACAAATATCTATAAAAAATGGCTCTAAACAAGTTCTAGGGACAGCTAAGTGGTGCAGTGGATAGAGCATCAGCCCTGAAGTCAGGAGGACCTGAGTTCAAATCTGGCCTCAGACCAAACACTTGACACTTACTAGCTGTGTGACCCTGGGCAAGTCACTTAATCCCAATTGCCTAAAAGTAAAAGAAAAAAAAAATTCTAAAGCAGCAGAACCCACAAAAGACAGAGTGAAACAAATTTTCAGCCAAAGACAGACTAGATGGTTGATCAGAAAGGTATATTGGGCCTGGTGGGGAAAGCAGTGCAGTTCAGCGTGGGAGCGCAGGCAAAACAGGCCTCAGTGAACCTAGAGCAGGCCTCAGAGGACTAAATCACCGGCAGCTGTGGCAGTCTCCAGTCTTCTCAACCCATGAACTCCAAAGACAACTTAGAAGGTCACTGGGAAAAGTGTGTTTCTGTGGTGCTGAGAGAGAAGAACAGTGGGGTTCCTGTTCCATTCCCGAGCATGGCCCAGGGGCAGTGGCTGGCTTCTGAGCTTCTGGGCCACAGACTGAGGGGGAATTGAGTGACTGATCAGAAATGAGTTGCAAGGATCTCTCTGTTGGTGCAGGATTCTCTTGCTTTCCCGTGCTTGGATCTGGGTCGCAGTTCTGGGTGGTGGTACTGGGGCGAAGAGGAGCGCTGGCATGGTGGAGCTTGTACTGGCTGTGGAGATCAAACCTTCCTCACAGTTCCAAGAGAGAAAAGAGTGCTCATAGACCACAGCACAGGCCAGAAAAGGAGTAAACACCTCACCCTTGATCATAGCACCTTGGAAGAACTGA
>NW_020954740.1:3245193-3245807 GCF_900497805.2 Vombatus ursinus
GAGAGTGATGCTAAAGGAGACCCAAAAAATACTGAAGAAAATAACACCTTAAAAAAAGCCTAACCTAACCTAAAGAGGTACAAAAAGCCAATGAAGAGAAGAATGCCCTAAAAAGCAAAATTTCACAAATACAAAAGGAAGTTTACTGAAGAAAATACTTCCTTAAAAATTAGAGTGGAGAAATTGGAAGCTATTGACAATTTGAGATTTCAAGCCATTGTAACACTAATCCAAAGGAATGAAAAAAATAGAAGAGAATGTGAAATATCTCATTGGAAAAACAACTGACCTGGAAAATAGATCCAGGAGACAGAACTTAAAAATTATTGGACTATCTGAAAGCCAGGATCAAAAAAAAAGAGCCTCGACATCATCTTTCAAGGAATTATCAAGGAAAACTGCCCTGATATTTTAGAACCAGAGGGCAAAATAGAAATTGAAATAATCCACTGATCACCTCCTGAAGAGATCCCCAAAGGAAAACTCCTAGGAATGTTGTAGCCAAATTTTAGAATTACCAGGTCAAGGAGAAGATATAGCAAGCAGCCAGAAGGAAACAATTCAAGTATTGTGGTAACACAATCAAGATAACACAAGATTTAGCAGCTTCTACA
>NW_020954740.1:3245850-3245928 GCF_900497805.2 Vombatus ursinus
AGGTCTGGAGGGCATGCAGTATGATATTCCAGAGGGCAAAGGAGATAAGACTACAACCAAGAATCACCTACCCAGCAA
>NW_020954740.1:3246083-3246680 GCF_900497805.2 Vombatus ursinus
GAAAAAATTATATGTATGTGTAGATAGATAGAGGGCACAGAGTGATTTGAAGATGAAGAGATGACATAAGGAAAATAAAATTAGGGGATGAGAGAGGATTATACTGGGAGAAGGAGAAATGGAGAAGTAGAATGAGGTAAAATATCTCACATGAAACAGACAAGAAAGGGCTTTTACAGTGGAGGGGAAATGGGGGAAGGTGCGAGGGAATAAGTGAATCTTATTCTCATAGGATTTGGCTTAAGGAGGGAATAACATACACAATGGGGTATGGAAATCTATCTTACCCTACAAGAAAATAAGGGGGGGAGGGGACAAGAGAGTCGGGGTTTGATAGAGGGGAGGGCAGATTGGGGGAGAGGATAATCAAAAGCAAACTCTTCTGAGGAGGGATAAGGTCAAAAGAGAGAATAGAATAAATGGGGGTTAGGATAGGATGGAGGGAAATATACTTAGTTTTACACAGCAGGACTACTATGGAAGTTTTTTGCATGACTGCACATCTATAACCTGTATCGAGATGCTTGCCTTTTCACTTAGGGTGGGTGGGGAGGGAGGAAGGGAGAAAATTTGTAACCCAAAGTTTTAAAAACACAT
>NW_020954740.1:3246741-3256323 GCF_900497805.2 Vombatus ursinus
AAGAAAGCAAACTAAACAAAAAAAAAAATCTGTCCTTACTCTCAGGAAGCTCACAATCTAATGGGGAGACAATACAAAAACAATCCCCTTCAAACAAGATATACTCAGTGTAATTTGGAGATAATCTGAGAAGAAAAAGACTAAAAATAAGGAGGACTGAGAAATGCTCCTGGAGTCTTTTTTGCTCTTTAGTCATTTCAGTTATATCTGACTGTTTTTGATCCCATTTAAGATTTTCTTGTCAAGAACACCATAGTGGTTTTGCCATTTCCTTCTCCATAGGAGAAAAATGGTTGAACTAGAAAAATACTGAATATAATTAAAGTTTCAAAAATTAAAAATACTGAACTAGAAGGCTGAAGATACATTTAGCATATAGAAATAGCCAGAATACATTGAAATATTCTTCCTTCCTTCTTTCCTTCCTTCTTAGAAATTTCCAGGGTCTCTGAGAAGAAAAAAAAAAGATCTAGCAGGAATGTAAATGACTGCTATTTATTTTGTCAATGAAAAGCTATTGCACTGTATATCAATAATATGAATATTCTGTCTGAATTACAAAAACAAATGGAAGTTGCTTTTCAGTGATGCAATAGTGCATAGAAAAGATTTTAATGGAAACTAGCCTTGTAATATATTTTATGTGTTAAATTTTTATGAAATATAAAATACATGAATATAAATATGTAATATGTGTATGCATTATATATAAAGTTTTCCTTATATTTATATAAATATGCTTATATCACATATGATACACAAATTATAAATATAATCATATATCTATAAATTATAAATGAATAATGTGTAAGCAGCACATATTAACATTCTATAAAAATAATATTATATTCTATGTTAATTATATAAATATTTGAATATATGCTCATTTTAATTTTGAATACATTTAATTTTAAATTTTAAAATGTATTAAATTGACCATTATTAATATGATACAAAATTTAAAATTCAGGCTATATATCCTTTTAGGTGAAGCTAAATGTAAAGAAAAAAAGATAAAGATAAATGTAAAATGTAAGTCTCAATACTTTGCTATAGCTCTGTTTTCATTCTATGAAGTTTCCCTTCAATGATATTTGTGTATTCCCCATTAATTTCCTATTTGCTGATTTTAATTAGTTAATTTACATTCAAATAGACTACCTTTCCAAACAAAATTCTGACTTCACCATTAGTCCAGAAAAAAAAAATCTATGGATAGTTCTACAATTAAAAATACATTCTTTTAAATTTTTACTAAAAAAGAAGAAAAAAATTCTAATGTCTATATTAAAGACAAAAAGAATAACATAATCTTTAGCAAATAAAGAGGTGGGCTGTTATTCAATATATTTGTAAACATATTTTCCTTGATGAATTCATATTTTGGGTGGAAATGTACACCTCCATATTTATCAGTTCATCTTAAATCTTTTGTTCTTTCATAGATAATTAGGTGTATCATAAAATTAAAAGCTCTCTAAATTGTAGCAGTCTTAATTTGTACTCATCAGATTAAAATCATATTAGACACAGATTTAACTAATTCTCTGTTTATCTAGATGCCAAAATTAGGAACTAGATGTAAATTATAAGTAGACAGATTTTGAGTGAACATAAGGACTATATTTCTAACAATTTGAGAATTAGAATTACTCCCTCAAATGTGGTATTATTAGGCAGTGGGTTCTCTAAGAAAAAGATGAGTTCAAATGAGAGTTGGATGCCCCATCCATCAGATGTCCTGAAACTGAATGAGAGATTGTAATGGGAGACCTGATGTCCCATCCAGTCATGAGGCTCAATGACTCTAAATCATATGTGACAGATAAAAAGAAAAAGGACATTTATTGGATTTTAATAGGTAGTTTAGAAAACCAATACAGTGATTACAACTCATAGAAATTGTTTTTCTTTGTTTCCTTGCTTATTCTTATTATTAACAAAAGAAAAATAACTGTGTCTTAGTAGTTTGACATCAGCCTTGCTATATTTCACTAGATGTTTATGCTTCTTATTTTTGTCTTTACTTATGCTGTCATAGATACAGACATGTTTATACATGTGTATATGTATGTGGGTGTATATTACACATTATATTGTTCTTTTGGTTCTATTTTCTTTATGACAAATGACCTCATATAAATCTTCCAATGTTTCTCTTAATTCCTAATACTGATTCTTCTTTATGGAGAAATAATAACCCATTGTATTTATATAAAATAATTTTCTCAGTCATTCTCTTTACAGTCTCCTATTTTGTTTCCAGCTATTTCTTACTACAAATAGTAGTGATTCTACTTTCTGTACACAATATATGGATCTGTCCCTGTTGTCATTAAATAGGTTGACATAAACTCAGTGATGGAACAAAGTTTAAAGCTATGAAAAATTTAGTAGCTTTTTTTTTTTGCCTAATTTCATTTTTCCTTCAGGAATGGTTGAGCCAATTTACACATACACTGGCAGTGAAATTTTGCCTCTGTATTTCAAAGGACCTGTAGTACTAAATTTTTCCATCTTTAGTAACAATAGTAATAGAAGGAATATACTAGAATCTATAAGATATCTTAATTGTAATTTGCATATCCACCATTTGATGGATTTCACATGATACTTTGGAGCTATTTTAATGTGCATTTTTTTGATTATGAATGATATTGAATGATTAACAATAAAATAAAATTGACAGTACTGCTGAAATTGATTTCCACTTCTAATGTTATATTAATCAAATAATCCAATCAGATGTCTTATGAAAATTGATGAAAATAATAATAAAATTCATTTGGAAAAGTAAAATATCTAGAATATGAAAGGAAATGATGGGAGAAAAGGTAAGCAAATGAAATTTCAGACTTCAAACTATATTATAACTCTTCTTTCCTCCCTCAGAAACAACAACAACAATTAAATAGGTCAATCTTTGGTTAATTTGAATACTAAAGAAAGAAGAAAACCAAATTACTAGTATCAAAAATTAAAATGGTGAATTCATCACCAATGAAGAGGAAATTAAAGAAATATTTAAGAACTACTTTTCCCCAAATGTATGCCAATATATCTGACAATCTATGTGAATGGATGAATATTTACCAAAATATAAATTGCCCGTATTAACAAAAGAGGAAATAAAATACTTAAATATCCCTATTTTAGAACAAAGAAATTTAACAAGTCATCAATGAACTCCATAAGAAAAATATCACCTAGGTCAGATGGATTTACCAGTGAACTCTACCAAACCTTTAAAAAACAATGAATTCTGATACTATAAAAAATTTTAGAAAAAAAATAGACAAAGAAGCCATCTTACCAAATTCTTTTAATGACAGAAATATTGTGCTGATACCTAAAACAGGAAGAACCAAAACAGAAAAAGAAAAAATTCACCAGTTTCCCTGATGAATATTGATGCAAAAATTTAAATAAAATAATATAAAAGAGATTACAGCAATTTATCATGAAGATAATAAATTATGACCAGGTGGGATTTATACTAGCAATGCAGTGCTGGCTCAATATTAGGAAAACATACAGCATAAGTGACTATATCAATAGGAAAATGAACAGAAATAATAATTATCTCAATAGATGCTGGCAAAGCTTTTGACAAAATACAGCACTCCTTTCTATGAAAAACACTAGAGAGCATAAGAATAAGTGGAGTTTTCTTTAAAATTACAAGTAATATCTATCTAAAACCACCAGCAAGCATTATCTGTAATAGGGATCAGTTAGAAACCTTCCCCAGAAAATTAGGGGTGAAACAAGAATGCCCATTATCACCCCTGTTATTCAATATTGTACTGGAAATGTTAGCTTTCACAATGAGAAGAAAAAGAAATTGAAGGAATTAGAATAGGCTATGAGGAAATTAAAAATATCCTTCTTAGTAGAGGATATGAATGTATACTTAGAGTATCCTAGAGAACCAACTGAAAAAAAGCTACTTGAAACAATTAACAATTTTAGCATAGTCACAGGATATAAAATAAACCCATAAGAATTATCAGCATTTCTATATATTAGCAAAGATCAGCAGCAAGAGATAGAAAGAGAAATTCCATTTAAAATAAATTTAGACAATATAAAATATTTGGGAGTGTACGTAACAAGATAAACCTAGGAAATATATGAACACAATTACAAAACACTTTTCACACAAATAAAGTCTGATCTAAACAGTTGGAAAAATATCATTTGCTCATGAGTAGACTAAGATAATATAATAAAAAGAACCATTCTACATAAATTAATCATGGTATTATGGTGCTTGGAAGGAAATTAGTCATCGTACTTTTTTTTTAACCAATGAAGATATTTTAGTCTAAACATTTAGATGGCTTTTTCATGTTCATACAAGTCATTATTGATAGAATTGAGATTCAAACTCAAGTCTTATTATTAAAAACCCAAGCTTTTCCTATAATATTTCTTATTTTTATTTATTTCTGTCTTGCAGCTCATTATACTTTTAGTTCTTTCTTTTGCTTTTGGATATTTGTTCCATTTTTTTGTTTTATTTTTCTCATGAAAGTTTTTCCTTTATCTGGTGCATGTCATTCTATTTTGATGTGATGGAATAGAGCTAGGCTTAGATATGACATTCAGCTACTTTCCAAAATTTCTTTAAACTTTTTAAAAATGTTCTTAAAAATTCCCATGATCACGTTTGCATTTGACTGATAGAGTGTTCTGGCCCTGATCCAGTAGTTTGAGCTGAATTTACTTTCAAGGTTCTTTTTGAAGAGAGCTCACATCTTTTTATTTTAATGGGTTAGAATGTTCTCTCATGTTCTCTCATTCTATACCTGCTAAGCTGTTCTTACAATACCTTTTATAGGTACTTCTCCATTCTGTAAATTAAATTTTGTAAAATGATTTTATGATCAATGTTCTAAAAAAACAAGACTGCATGGCAACACTAGAATTTCCCAGAAAAGGAGATGTAAGTGGGACAAGCACTTGTTTCCTCACTGTCTTGCCAGTTAAAATTAAGATTGTTAAGTCCAGAATCTTAACCTCCTCTCACCTAATCTTGACTCTCTCGGGGGGTGGAGAGGAGGAAGGAGAGGGAGAGAAGGAGGAGAGAGAGACAGAGACACAGAGACACACAGAGACAGAGAGACAGAGAGCTTTGGGCAATTCCCAATTTGCCACTTTGGCACTAGATTATAAGACAGTAGATAGATGCAACTCCAGTTGTGAAAATGACTTGAAAATTATATGCTGTTGCCCATACCTATAGGTCATGTTATAATGTCAAATGCTTAGGATTTGCTAGGAAAACAACAACAACAACAACAACAACAAACGACAGTTATACCTGATGTCCAGTCATGAATAATCATAAGAGCTTCAATGATGGCAATATACTTATTTCTCCACAAAGAGCTCATTAGAATAGTCCACAAGAGAAGGAAAATGATTTGTTTAAGTTGGCTTTAGATCTGCCTTAAATCCATTAGGAAACTGAGTATCTGCTGTCCATTTCAAATTTCCATTGCATAGAGTAAAAGGAAAGTATAGGGAAAATTTGTAACAATAGGACACAGCCTAAGAACTCAATTAAAATCTGAAGCAGAGAGGATATTCTTAGGAATCTCATAGTTCTGGGGACTTGAAGAAAAAGCAGCATCACCATAGTAACATACTCATCATCTGACTTTTACTCTTAGTTCTTACTCTCTCCTGTCCTGGCTATGCCCTCAAATGGGCCTGAGAGGCCTGAAAACATTCTGATGGAGTGATGATCATGCACAGGAAAGAAAATGCTTGTTAAGGACAGCATGAAGGATAGATTGTTCTCTTGACTTGTAAACCCACATAACCTGATCTTCCCTACTGTGGAGAAAGAATAAGATTCATTCATTATATCATAATCACAAAGAAGAATGCAGAATTATTGACTTTTGAAAAGAAGTAGTAGGCAACTCAGCATGGATTTAGAGTTCCTCATTTTGAGATGAAAAAGCAAATAATATATTAAAGAAAGTCATAAATTCAATTAATCATTTACTAAGCACATTAAAGGCACATTAAAAGCATTGGATCTTAAAAATGACACTGTCTTTAGGAGAGATTATGAACTCTTGAGTCTTAGATATAAAGCCTTTTCTTATTTGACTCCTCCCTACTTTTGCAATATCATTTCATGTTACATCCTTCCATAAGCTCTCCACCCTAGCCAAACTGTCCTGTTGGCTATTTCTTCTATATAGCTTCCCTTATACTACCTCCATTTCTTTCAACCAGTGGTTCAGTATATTTGTAGAATGCACTCCTTCCTCACTTCCATCTCAGAATCCTAATTTTCTTTGAACCATGGTTCAGGTACAACTGCTACATGAGGGCTTTCCTAATTCACTCTGCTCTGTAATTAGCATCTTTCCTTCTTGAAATTTTATGACTTTGTTTTACCTTCTATATAATATTCAGTTTACAATTTTGATTTTTAAATTAACTTTTATTCATCTCTCCTTTCTTCTATACCACTGAGCATGTAAAAAAATGACAAACAAAAAAGTCATGCCCATATCTGCATAGTCCAGCAAAGCAAAACACCACATTAAATTAGCCATGCCCCAAAATATATTTTCCTTCCACAATTTAACTTCTACATCTTTCTGTCAGGATGTGAGTGGCATATTTCATAATAGTTCTTTTGGTTTATCATTGTGCTGATTATTTCCATTAATTTTGTATGATATTTGAAACTTTGTACAAATTGTTCTTCTGCTTACTTCATTTTGAATTATTTTCATAAAGGAATTGGCAGCTTTTTGATGGAATTTCCCATTCCATAATTTCTTATGGCACAATAATATTCCATTTCATTAATAGACAATAATTTGTTGATTTGTTCCCCATCAGACAAAAGACAGGAAGGAAGGTTGGAAGGAAGGAAGGAAAGAAGGAAGGAAGGAATAAAGGAAAGAAAGCAAACTTTTGACCAAATATGTTTGTTTTTCATTCATTTTTCACTCATGTTTGACTCTTTAGGCAATGATACTATCGTAGTTTGTCATTTCCTTATGTAGGACTAACTATGTACAGTCAAGCAAAATAATTTCTGTACTAGTCATGTCCAAAAAAAAAATATATTTCTCAGTATGCACTAAAAGTTCTTCACCTTTCTTTTAGGAGGTAGCTAGCATATAATATGTTTGATGATGTGTCCCCTCAAATTTTGGTTGGCCATTGCTTTGATTAGAGTTCTTAAGTCTTTCAAAGTTGTTTTTCTTTGCAACTACATAGGAAGATCTTGAAAAACTGTGTTGTATTGAATTAAGTTGAATAAAAATAGTCCCAGCTTTTAATTTCAAGTACAGCTACAAATTCAGATTGGCAACCAAGCATGAAGGACAATATATACCTGCTTGATCATCATAAGACAATATTGTTAACATTTCAATGAGAATTGCTTCATCAGCAGTTACCAAGTATGGTAAATTACTGCTCTCCACCACCTGAAGTACAGAGGACTAGTAGGGCTTCTTAAAACAGCTGTGAAGTTTCTCGCCTTCTTAATTAACCCTCATTAAAAAGTGGTGTTTTGCACAGAATGATCAGCAGTGACACACATATCTGTGAACATCTGTGAGACAGGTGCTTGATGTCCATTTTGTCAGGAGCATTTCATAAATTGCAAAGGCACTTAATCATTTTGTCTCTGTTTCTTCCTGTGCCCTGAATGAAAAGAAGATCATTCCTAGACTCATCTTAACAGAGTAATTTGAGAATTCTTCAAGAAAAGGAACCTTTTTGTTGCTCACAGAGATGTCCAAGTCATGCTAGATATAATTTATGAGTACTTTTAGACATCAGAATACATTGATCTAAACATAACTCCCTCCTCTCCACCCACAATTGTAGTTGGTAGTACTTGTCATCACTCTGTTATAGGGTAAATAAATTGATTTCTGTCATTCCTTTCTTCCTTGGTCTTTGATATTTATTTTAAATATGAACCATATTTGCTGCCATTGTTTCTAACTCACAGAAGGTGAGAGAGTATGAATAAAAATATATATTTTTTCATGAAAAGGCCACCATAATACTTTATGAGAAGATGCCATAGACATCTGCAAGAAGTTTATTGAATTTGTCCCAGACAAATGAAGATATAATGAAACTTTGTTTGTACTGAAGCATAGTTTAGCCATTATGAAAACACATTATTAAATTATTTGTTTAAAAATAAAAAAAATACAAAATAAAATTCCTCCTGCCATTTGGTAGTGCTCACAAATGTGAATATTTTCATGATGGCATTGACCAATAATAGTGTGGGGTTGGGGGAGATCATAATTTGAATTTTTAATTAATTAATTTATTTTTAGTTTTCAATGTTCACTTCTACAAGATTTGAGTTCCAAATTTTCTCTGTCTCTTACCTCACCAACCCTGAGAAGATGTGCATTCTGAATACCCCTTCCCCCAATCTGCCCTCCTTTCTATCACTTCCCCTTTTTTATCCCCTTCCCCTTCTATTTTCCTGTAGAGCAGGATAAATTTCTATACCCCTTTGCTTGTATATCTTATTTCCCAGTTGCATGTAAAAACAAATTTTAATATTCATTTTTAAAACTTTGAGTTCCAAATTCTTTCCTTCCCTCCTTCCCCACCCAACCTCATTGAGAAGACAAGCAATTCCACATAGGTTATACATGTGTAGTCCTGCAAAACACTTCCATAAGTATCATGCTGTGAGAGACTAACTATATTTCCCTCCATCCTATCCCACCCCCCGTTTATTCTATTATTTCCTTTCACACTGTGCCTCCTCAAAAGTGTTTGTTTCTGATTACTCCTCCCCCCTTCTGTCCTCCTTTCTATCATCCCCCTCTTTTATTCCCTTTTATACATATATCCCCCCTACTACCCTAATACTGAGAAAGGTCTCATGAGTTCCAAATATCATCTTTCCATGTAAGAATGTAAATAATTCAACTTTAATAAGTCCCTTATGATTTCTCTTTCCTGTTTATCTTTCATGCTCCTCTTGAGTCTTGCATTTGAAAGTAAAATTTCCCATTGTTTTATCAAGAATGCTTGAAGGTCCTTCATTTCATTGAATATCCATTTTTCTCCTCATTGATTACTCTCAGTTTTGTTGGTTGGTGATTCTTGGTTTTAATGCTAGCTCCTTTGACCCCAGGAATATCGTTTTCCAAGCCATCTGATCTCTTAATATAGAAGTTTCTAAAGCTTACATTGTCCTGTTAGCATTTCCACAATACTTGAATTGTTTCTTTTTTTCTTTTTGCAATATTTTCTCCTTGACCTGGGAACTCTGAATTTTGGCTATAATATTCCTAGGAGTTTTCCTTTGGGTATCTCTTTTAAGAGGTGATTGGTGGATTCTTTCAATTTCTGTTTTACCCTCTGGCTGTAGAATATCTGGACATTTTACCTTGATAATTTCTTGAAAAATGATGTTTAGGCACTTTTTTGATCACAGTTTTCAGTAGTCCAATATTTTTAAATTATCTCTCCTGGATCTATTTTCTGGACCAGTTGTTTTTCCAATGAGGTATTTTACATTGTCATATTTTTTTTATTCTTTTGGTTTTGTTTTAT
>NW_020954740.1:3256434-3261247 GCF_900497805.2 Vombatus ursinus
TTAAGCTATTTTTAAGGTTTACATCAATATTTTTTAGGTCTCCTTTAACAAGCTGATGATTCATTTTTCATTATTTTCTTGCATCACTCTCATTTCTCTTCCCAATTTTTCCTCTGTTTCTCTTCTTTGATTTTCAAAATCCTTTTTGAGTTCTTCCATTACTTGAGATTGATTCATATTTTTTTTTCTTGGAGGCTTTGAAAGCAGGAGCTTTGACTCTGCTGTCTTCTTCTGATTGTATGTTTTGATCTCCTTTGTTACCAAAATAAGATTCTATGGTCTGAGTTTTTCCTTCTGTTTGCTCATGTCCCGGCCAATTATTTGAGTTTTAAACTCTTTCTTAAGGTAGGGGTCTGCTTCCAGTGTAGAGGGTGTACTGCCCCAACTTCAGGGGTTTTGTGCAGCTGTTTTCAGAGATACTTCTAAGGACCTGTAAATTTTCCATTCTTCCAAGGTGGTATGATCAAGGGTGAAGTGTTTACTCCTTTCCTGGCCTGTTTTCTAGTCTATGAGTGACCAGAAGCACTGTTTTCTGCCTTGGAACTGTGAGGAGGCTTCCCTTTCCATCAAGGCACACTCCTCCTTGCCCAGGACTGCCACCCAGAACTGTGATTCAGATCCAAGCATGGGTAAAGCATCAGAATACTGCCTCAGTGCCAGCAAAGAGATCCTTGCAACACTCCTCTGATTAGCTGCTCAATACTCCCACCATCTGTGTGACAAGAGTTCTAGAAACAGCTGGTGCTATGGCTGCCACCCCAAGGTGCACTGGACCAGGACTGAACTGTGATTCTCTCTCACCAATGTCTGACAGACCTATCCCTCTGACCTTCTACATTGTCTTTGGCATTTATGGGTTGAGAAGTCTGGAAACCACCATAGCTGCCCATGATTTAATCTCCTGAGACCTGTTCCATCTTTGCCTGTGCAGCCCAAGTTGAACTGTGCTCCTCTCCTAGCCCAGTTCAACAGAACTTTCCTATCAACCATTCAAGTTGTCTTGGGCTTTTTGTGGGTTCTGCTGCTCTAGAATTTATTTAGAGCCATTTTTATAGGTATTTGGAGGGGTTTGGGGGAGAGCTCAATCAAGTCACTATTTTTATTCTGCCATCTTGGCTCCACCAGTGTGTAAATATCTTAACACTCTATTAAAATACTTGGATTAATACTCCACCTTTGAACATGATAAGTGTTTCTGACTGAACTTGGGTAATTCTCTCAAATTTACTTACCTTATTTGGTCCTCAATCTCTACATTTTTAAGGTAAAGGGTATGGACTGTACTCCTTACATCCATGTTTGCTCTATATCTGTGATATAGGAATAATATTGATAAATAATATAAATATAAGAAATTGAAGGGATCTCAGAGATCATCTACTCTAACTCTATCATTACATAGATGAGGAAAAATGAACCCCCAGAAGTTTACTTATTTTCCAATCCTTGTTTGCCATATTTTCCTCACTATTAACATGAGTGGGAGAAGAAAATGGCAAAACCACTCCAGTATCATCACCAAAAAACCTCCAAATTGGATCACAAAGAGTTGGAGATGTGTGAAATTACTAAACAGCAAATAATTAACATAATATAATTAAAAAAAACTTTTAAAGAAAGGTTTCCTAAGGTCACACTTTAAATGTATTGTAAGGTAAAGGTTGAATTATGTGTCAAGTAATTAATGCACAAGTGTAAAACCATATTAAAAATGCAAAAAAAGAATTTTCAAAGTAAAAAATTAAATATCAATATTCCTTTTACTTTATGATTATCTCTACCACAAGAAAGAGCAAGTTTAAGAACACTGACACCCTTGGTGGTAATAGTGAAACTTAGGTGTTTTACATGCTTCGTCTCAGATGTAATTTGTTATGCAAATCAATTTGACAACAAATCAAAGATTTATGAAGTATCTTATGCATGGCATATTTTACTAAGTATTCAGGTTGCAAAATAGAAATGAAAATGACAGTCTTTCCTCTTGAGAAGGTTAGAGATGATAGAGAAGATTAGAGTAATAAACAAGTAAGTATAAGACAGAGTAGAACCTGATAGGACTAAAAAGAGAAATTCATAAAAGGTACTATAAGAAGATGTGAGAAGTAGGGAAATGAAAAAAGATGGAAACTCTGATTTGAAAGAAGAGATGTTCTCCAATAGACCTTAAGATATTGGAGATGCGTGTTCCAGATATACAAAAATATATAGGGATGTGAGTGTTCAACAATGAATAGGAAATAGGTATCTGTCCAAATTTCTTCAAGTATTGATTAATGAAGGGATGAAGTAAGGGTGAAAAGATAGGTTGATGATATAACGTAAGAGGTTTTAAGTGCTAGACTTGAGAATTTGCATTAATATTATCTACCTTCCAGGACTATTGTAAGAATCTAATAAGATAATATTTGTAAAGCTTTAAGCACAGTATTTGGCAAACAGGAGGTGCTTACCAAATGTCCCTCTACTCAAAGGCAATAGAAGCCACTGAAGTTTTTTTCCCAAGAATATTAGAGTATGAAATAGTTAGACTTATGTTTTAAGAAGAGTAATTTGGAAATTGTATGAAAGATTGATAAGAAAGATAAAAGATGGGAGAAAGGAGGTCAATTAGGAAGCTACTACAATTGTTTAGGCCAGAAGTGATTGTCCTTGAAGTAGCATGGTGATATTATAAATGTGGAGAAGGGCATAAATGTAACATTTCATGTTTTAGAACCAAAAGAATTTTTCAAGTTATTAAATTAAAAGAAGATAAAAATGGAAGAGTCAAAAATGACTTAAAGACTTTAAGTCTGGGTCATAATGAGAATGTTGCTATCAATAGAAAACAAAAAAAAAAGGAGCAGGTTTTTTTTGAGGGGAAGGGAGGCGTTCAATTTTGGACATGTTGAGTTTGAGAGGCCAGAAAGGTCCAGGTAGAAAAATCTAGAAATGAGTTGGAATGAGCATTGGAGTGGGGCTAGATACATAGATTTTAGTATCATTCATAGTGAAGTAATATTTGAAGGCAGGAAAGCGGTTTTGATCAATAAAGTAGAGTGTATAGAGAAAATGCAATGGTTGAAAATAGAACCTATTTCAGGATGAAAATATTTAGCAGCCAGAAAAAATTAAGTCAAGCCACCAAGAGACTAAGAAGATTCAGATTAAAGTATTACAGATGGAAAAGGTGGGGAGGTCCAAAAAGCCAATGTGGAGAAGAATGCCTTAAAAAGCAGAATTGGCCAAATGGAAAAGGAGGTCCAAAAGCTTGTTGAAGAAAATAATTCCTTAAAAAATTAGAATTGAGTAAATAGAAACTAATGACTTTATGAGAAATCAAGAGACAATAAAATAAAACCAAAAGAATGAAAAAAAAAGATGATGTGAAACATCTGCTTGGCAAAAACAACTGACCTGGAAAATAGATCCAGGAGAAATAATTTTAAAATTAATGTACTATCTGAAAGTCAAGATCAGAAAAAAAATAAGAGCCTGGGCATTATCTTTCAAGAAATTATTAAGGAAATCTGCCCTGAGATTCTAGAATCAAAGGACAAAAGAGAAATTGAAAGAATCCACTGATCATCTCTTGAAAGGGATCCCCAAATGAAAACTGGCAGGAATATTTTAGCCAAATTCCAGAGTTCCCAGGTCAAAAAGAAAATATTTGAAGCAGCCAAAAAATAATTCAAGTATGGTGGAGCCACAGTCTGGATAACACAAGATTTAGCAGCTCTATATTAGAGGATCACAGGGCTTGGAATAAGATATTCTGAAGGGCAAAAGAGCTAAGATTAAAACCAAGAATCAACTGCTCAGCAAAACTGAATAAAAATTTGTCAGGATAAAAAGAAGACATTCAATGAGATAGAGGACTTTTAAACATTCTCAATTAAAACACTAGAACAGAATACAAAATGAGACCCTCAAATACGAGACTCAAGAGAAGCATAAAAAGGTAAACAGGAAAGGGAAATCATAAGGTACTTAGTAAGATTAAATGGTTTACAGTCTTACATGGGAAGGTGATATTTGTAACTCTTAACACCTTTCCCATTATTAGGGTAATTAGGTAGACATGTGGACAAAGGGTACGGTTGTAAATTCAACATGAAGCATGATAATCTAAAAAATAAAATTAAGGGGTAAGAAATGAATGTAGTGAGAGAAAGAGAAAAGGAAAAGTAGAATAGGGTCAATTATCTCACATGAAAGAGGAAAGAAAAAGCCTTTACAGTAGAAGGGAAGAGGGAAGAGGTGAGGGAAAGTATGTGAACCTTACTCTCATCAGAATTGTCTCAAAGAAGGAATAACATACACATTCAATTTGGGTATAGAATTCTATCTTACCCTAAAGAAAGTAGGAGTGGAAGGGAATAAGAGAATGAGGGAGTGAAAGAAGAGAAGGAACATTAAGGAAGGGAATAGTCAGAAGCAGAACACTTTTGAGAAGGGACAGGGTGAATGGTGAGAGAGAAGAGAATAAATGGGGATGAATAGGATTGAGGGAAGTACAGTTAGCAATAGTAATTGTGAAAAAAAATTGAATCAAGTTTCTCTGATAAAGGCCTCATTTCTCAAAATTATATAGATCTAAGTCAACTTCGTAAAAAAAGAGCCTTCTCCAATTGATAGTGATCAAAAGATTTAATCAGTTTTCAGATGAAGTAACTAAAGCTATCTGTAGCCATAAGGAAAACAAATATTCTTACTGTTTTTTGGAGAAATGCAAATTAAAAGAATTCTGAGGTGCTACCTCGTAACTATGAGAATGGCTAATCCACTGTTGGTGGAGTTGTGAACTGATTCAGCCATTCTGTAGAGCAAT
>NW_020954740.1:3261257-3266153 GCF_900497805.2 Vombatus ursinus
CAATGATCCAAGACAGCTCTGAAGGACTTATGATTAGAAATTCTATCCATCCCCAGAGTAGGAACTGAGGGTGTCTGGATACAGATTGAAGCATAATTTTTTAAACTTTATTTTTCTTCTGGTGTTTTTGTCTATGTTTTCTTTCACAACATGACTATTCCATGTATGTTTTTCATGACTTCACATGTCTAACCTATATTGAATTGCTTGTCTTCTCAATGAAGTCAGGTGGGGAGGGATGAAGGGAGAGAATTTGGAACAAAAACTTTCAAAAACAAATGTTAAAATTGTTTTTACATGTAACTAGGGAAAAATAAAATACTAAATAAATAAAAAAATGGAGGGGACTATCAGAGAAGAGCTGATTAACATTGTGAAATATTGCAGAAAGGTCAAGGCAAATGAGAGCTGAGAAAAGGCTATTGATATAGAAATTAAAAAGCCATTAGTGACCTTGGGGAGAATAATTTTAGTGAATAGAAATCCCAAAGGCCATGAAATATGAGTTTTGAATAAATGATTTTAAGAAGCTGAGAAAAGAGACTTCCGCAACACTAATCCAGGGAAAAAGGAGGGGAAGAAATCTGGCAAGTAGTTTCAACTTAATATAAATACGAGGACTGAAGAATCTTCTTTGAGTTGGGATTCCAACAAGTAGGAGCTAGGGATTCCAAAAGAGGAGCAATTTTCTTCATCTAAAATAACATGTAATTTTTGGCAAAGTGAAAAATTCATAATATTAATGAATAAAATAAAAAAAAATAGGTCAATATTTTCTTATAATTACATACTTGAAGTAAATCAAGAAATGCCATCAAACTTTTAGATCATTTCTGATATTTCAGGAAGAATTGTTCATCTGTTTCAAGGTCAAAGGAACTTTACCTTAAGCCTATATGAAAAAAAGAAAAAAGAATATAAGTTAAAACTAGCTTCCAAATCATTATTTATAAGGACATCCATGCAACAAACCACATGAACACATGACTAAGATATTGATTCTTAGCTAACACTTGGACCAAAATAATATATTGGTACTGAATTAAATTATTACTATCCAGAAAAGAACATCTATAGCCTATAATCAGTAAGAGAGGTTATTTTAAAAAATACTTATTCATATCTTTAAGCAAGAATGTATGTATACCTACATACAATAAACATACATGCATATGTGCATCTGTGTATGTAATGTGTATGTATATTTGTCTGTACACACAAATTTTCTATTTTTTTCAAAGATTCAGTGGACACACTAAAATGGTAGGAATAAAAAAAATTCACAGTAGCTACAGAACTATAAATCTTTCATTATTAGTTTAGGTGTTCATCAACATCTTTAAGTTTTACATCAGAATTTTTTCAATATATCCTTCTTTGTACTTATCACACTCTTGTTGCAAAGAATAACACTTCAGGAAAAAAATGTAGCAACTGCATATGATTGGATATTTGATATTCCACACATAATCCTCACTGACATGTAAGAAAAAAATAATAAAATATAACTACTTTAGCACCTGTACTCCTGAATTAAGTTTACATTAACATTCATTGAAATCAGCTTTTGTTGTAAGAAAGGCCTGACTCAGGCCAGTCCTCTGATAGTTTGCATCAGAGATTGGAATAAATGATACCCGTGAAACATTTAGCAGTTTAAAAAAATGACTCACAAGTATAGCAGAGGGAAAACAGTCATTAAGGAAACTGAGTCAATTCAATTGAGCACATTTTCTTGCTATTGGTCATCCTATTGGATGAGTATGCCCTCCAAGCAAGATTTTAAAAAAAAATACTCACCTCACCAAGAATCCATGTTAATGACAATCCCTGAGCCAATCCAGGCTCACAGAAAAATTTGGTAACTTTCATGGAGAACTGGTCTAAACTATGGAGCAGTGTATTTTGCTAAATATGTCCTACCACAGCTATATTTCAGCATTATTTTCAATTCCATATTGCATGTGGGGGGGGGGAGAGATAGAAAAACCTACTTACTTATCTGCTGGACTAGAGCACCTCCAAAGGAGTCAGGCATGCATTTTGTACTCCTTTTCTGGGACAAATGTTCTGGCCCCTTACTGAAGGCCATGCAATATATATTAGGATGACACAGAAACTCCATGATTCAGGGTTGGATCAAAGACTATAAGACATTTTTTGTATTGGGGAATTTACTCTTGTGGAGTAACCCCTCCCATTAGGAAGTGATAAGAACAATAGAAAGTTTCTGACTCTAGTTCTTTTGAGTGTATCACATTAAATTCCTTGAAATTTTAGCTTGATGGGGGAGAGTGTGGAGGTGATTCTTCCCCAAAGCAATGGTAGAAAGGGTAAAACAATGTTATCCATGCAAGAGTTGTCATATAGAAGAAATTTATCTAATGGAACCTAGACATAGTTTTGGGACATATGCAAATTGATGTATACAGAGTGTAAAAATATCTTATTGCAACCCAGGCAGCATCAAATGTCACAGTGCCTTTATGTTCCTGCAAAAAGAAGTACATGTAGAAAGGAACTAGCCTGCCATAATCACAAATAGGCCCTGTAATGAATTCACTTATGAAAAAGATAAGATAAACATCTCAACAAACTATTTCTATATGAAACTAATAATAAGTGACTTTACAACAAATATTTGTTAACCTATTAGTTACCAAATTTGTGACAGTATGGAAGATACTGTGCTACATTCAAAAATTAGGTAAGACAGTCTCTGACTTCATGAATCTTATAATGTAGGGACTAGGATAAAATATCCATATAAAAAACTATGATGTAAAAATATCAATTAATTGTGTGAATATTTAATAGAAAAAGTTCTATAGATTGTCTAATGGGAAAAGTCCCTTTAGGTTGATTTAGTTTATTGTACATTGTATATAAAAGGTAGTGTATCTTTGTTATGTCAGCATTTTGGTTGCCCAAAGGATCATAAAAAAAGAACATTTGCAGGGAAAACAGTGGTAAAATTAAGTTGGAAAGAAGCATAGCACCTCCTATAAATGTTTTTGAGGAAAGACACACGGTTCTGAGAAAATCAGAGAAAGAACAATCTCTTTAAGAGATAAAATCTTGGATTAAAGATGAGGACAGCTATAAGGAATTATTGTTCACTCATTGATTTACATAAAACCATTTTTAGTGTCTAAAGGACATAGCTGCTGAAATATAAATCATAGACCTATTTGCAGACTATTGGAAAATTGAAATGTAATCATTTGATGCCATTCCTGATAGAACTATGAAATATTTTTTTTCAACATGAGTTAAAGATGTATCACTGCTCAGAAGGGAATCTTGGTCTGAGACATTAAAAGCCAGAGATGACCAGATGAAGACATAATATAAATGATGAAAAGAAGATGTGTTCAGAAGAAATCAAAAGAAACCAGGGACAGAAGACATAAAAGGTGACAAGTGAAATTACTTAACGAAGACAAAATATAGAAGCTGACAGGAGCTGAGCAAAGCTGACATTCAGGCTTTGCAGCTGAGTGGGGGAGTTGTTAGATTGAATAGTAATACTGTAGGCTACTAGAAGCTGATAGAAGGAAAGCAGAAATATTAACTATTAACTGTCTAGGCTTATTACCTTTTAGCATCATCTACATTCTGAGAAATGGGAAAATGTTTTATGTGTGACTAAATTGCCCTTCACTGCCTTCTACAACTAAAGTGGAGAAAGGTAATAATTGGCTTTGTAGCTGTTTTCCTGTGATTCTTGCTGATATACTTTTGCTAAAAGTTTATGACACTTTCTGAGAGCACTTCCAAAGGTAGATGTGTGCTAAAAAGATATTCCCATTGCTTCAGAAACCTAAAAATAGAAGAAAAGTATATTTGCTTAATAAAGACAATATAAAGACTAGAAAGACCATAAAAGGAACACATAGAAAGGAAGCACTTTTCCCAATAGGTGATATGTGATACAAATTATTCTTTAAAGAAATTAAAGACCTCAAGACCTTCAATTCATGGGTTATAAATTGTACCAATCATATAGATTTCCATAATCTTATGCAGTCCTGTTAAACTTCTATTGCTGTGTGTCCAGGGGATGAGTCAAGATGGCAGTATAAGAAGGAGAATACAGGCAGAACCAAGATGGCAGAGTAAAAGCAGTGACTTGCTTGAGCTCTCCCTCAAACCCCTCCAAATACCTGCAAAAAAATGGCTCTAAACAAAATCTAGAGCAACAGAACCCACAAAAAGACAGAATGAAACAAATTTCCAGCCCAAGACAACCTGGATGGTTGATTAGAAAGGTCTATCAAGACAGATGGGGAGAGAAAAGCAGTTTGGCATGGGTGTGCAGGCCTCAAAGGACTGAATCACAGGCAACAGTGGCAGTTTCCAGACTTCTCAACCCATGAATGCCAAAGACAGCTTAGAAGGTCAGTAGGAAAAGTGTCTGCAGTGGTGAGAGAAAAACATGGCCCCAGCCCTAGGCCTTGAGTATGGCCCCGTGGTGGTGGCTGCCTCCAGAGCTTTTAGCCCATAGACTGAGGGGAAATCAAGTACCAGATCAGAGGGATTGCAGGAATCTCTTTGCTGGTGCAAGATTCTCTTGCTTTGCCCATGCTTGTATCTGGGTTACAGTTCTGGATAAAGGTCCTGGGGCAAGGAAGAGCGCTAGCCTGGTGGAGCTTATAGCAGTGGTGGACAGGAAATCCCCACAGTTCCAAGACAGAAAAGAGTGTTTGTGGTCACTCATAGACCAAAGCACAGGCCAGGAAAGGAGTAAACACCTCACTCTTGATCATACCACCTTGGTAGAACTGAAAATTTAAAGATCCTTAGAAGTATCTCAGAAAACAGCTGCACAAAACCCCCAAAGCATGGGACAGTGCATTCTCCACACTGGAAGCAGACCCCTACCTTAACAAAGAG
>NW_020954740.1:3266247-3269257 GCF_900497805.2 Vombatus ursinus
AAAAAACAAAACAAAACAAAACAAAAGAAAAAAAAAAACCTCTTCCACAAAAATCTAGAAAATGTAACAGATTAAGTCCTAACTGGGAAATCTGAGAAAAAGTCACAATAATTTATTTTTCTGGCTCAGCTTGGCACAGTGAGACAGATAAAGGAGTGAATGGACACTAGGTATAAGATCCAGCTAGAACAATTGTGTGGCACACTCCACCACAGGAACTGCAAGAGAGTTGAAGCTATATACTAGGGCAAAAAGACATCCCAGATCCACAAAAATGATTCTGATTTTATATAACACTGTAGCTTACTATTCAATTCCATGTCATAGATCCAGTGCAGACTGAGGAAAGAATCTATATCTGTAAATAATATCCCAATGTGAAGAATAGCAATGGGCTCTAGGCTAGGTTTTGAGTCAGGATTAAGTTAAGAAACAAGGGGTAGCTGTGTGGCACTGATGCCAGAAGTGAAGCAAAGCAAGGGTTTTAAATTCCAGCATCCAACTTGGTTGAAAGCCTTCAGTGGAATGACCATGGTGAGAAACCCTGATTAAAGGGAAGCCTACAGTTCTGCTGCTCAGAAATAGAAAGCTCTTCAACTGACTAAAAATTGGCTAAATTCAGTAACAGTTTACTAGAAGTTCAACCAGTAGTGAACTAATAATTGAATTACTTAGAAGCAAATACAAGTCAAGAATTTACAGAGCTCAGAGCAGGAGAGCAAAAGTCATGCTTTGCCCTGCATCATACCTCTTGGGAGAATTGAAAGCCTATAGGTCCCAATTTGAGGTATCCCTGAGGTCCTGGAATGGAACAAAATTCATACCCAGAGGAATATAAGAACAAGTCACAAAGGGACTCAAGTTCAGCTCATATTCTCTTTGGAAGTGTACAGAGCCAAGATCTAATATAAAGTCTGAATTCAGGAAACAGATTGGAAAAACAATCAAACAAAAATGGAAACTCACAATAAAGGGCTATTATAGTGATACGAATGCTTAAGGCACAAACCCAGAAGAAAAGAATGACTCCAAAGCATTTATAAGCAAATCACCAAATAAAAACTCAGCTTGTACACAAATTCAACCAAAATTTCTTTTATATGAAAAGCAAGATTTATTTTTAAAATTCAATTTTTAAAGAAATGAAGTGAGAGAAGAGAAAATTGGAATATAAATGAAAAGCAGAGGAGAAAAAACAATTTGAAATTAAATTAGCAGGTTGGCACAAGAACTACAAAATTTATCCTGGCAATAAAATCCCTGAAATTAAAATGAAGGAAAATGACTTCATAAAACAACAAGAAATATTAAAACATAGCCAAAAACCTGAAAAAAATGGAAGAAACCATAAGATATGTCATAACAAAAACCAGT
The DNA here is from genome assembly GCF_900497805.2 of Vombatus ursinus. Lineage (NCBI taxonomy): Eukaryota > Metazoa > Chordata > Mammalia > Diprotodontia > Vombatidae > Vombatus > Vombatus ursinus. Next base: position 3,267,622 of record NW_020954740.1, read on the forward strand.
GACTTAGAATTAAAGAATAACTGGACTAACTAAAAACCATGACATAAAATAAAACTGGAAAGATCCCTTTGAACTAGAGGGCAGAGTGAAAACAGAAATAACCCATCTCTCATCTCCTTAAAGAGTACCCACAATGAAAATTCCAAGGAAGATTACAGGCAAAATCCAGAGTTTCCAGGCCAAAGAAAAATACTGCAAGTAACTTAAAGGATAAATAAATAAATACCAAGGACAATAGGATCACACATAAATTGGCAGTTACTCCTATAAAGTATCAGAGAGCTTAGAAAATTCATTTCAGAAAGCAAAAGACTTAACCTTACAACAAAGAATAATTTACCCCATAAAATTGAATATAAATCTATAACCAAAAAATTGATATTTGATGAAATAGATGACTTTCAAGCATTACCAATCAAAAGACTATAGCTAAGTAGAAACTTTGAGGCTTAAAAACAGAAATCAAGTAATATGTAAAAGGTAATTATGAATGATGAACCAAAAGGGGAAACACAAGAGTAAACTGATTAGATTGTGATATAGGGGGACATTAAATGTGTTCCCTCAGGAATCTTTCCATGGTTCTGCTACTGGGAGTAAAGATGGCAGAGTAAGAAGTAAATCACTCTCACCATCCCTTATTAGCCTCTGAAAGCCCAGAAAATATTGCCCCAGTAAAAACCCTGGAATAGCTGATCCAGTAGAAAGATGAGATGCAGCAGACTGGTAACCAAATAACTGGAGGGATTAACAGGAAAGGCCCCTCCTACCCTGGAGGAAGGAGAGCGGTACAGAATGAGAGGCATCCCAGGAAGCTAGTGGAAAGTACAACCTCAGCACACCAGGTGGAGATCCTGAACCCCAAATGGTGGAACAGGCAAACATGAACACCAGGACCCCAGAGTGCCTCAGTAAGGGCAGGGGAACCAGTGGAAATGGGCTGACAAAAAGCACCTCATGCCTCATTGTTCTATGGCAACTAAGTCTCCCAGTGCCTCAGCAAAACTCTGGGAAGTGCTCCAAGGGTTCCCTCCTGGTGGAGAGACATCCTGCAACAGTGAAACATCCATCTGAAAGGAGTCAAAGAAAGCAAAAGGAAGGAAAGTCCCAAGTGAACAGGCAACCAAGAGCCATACTACTTAATCCTACCCATAGAGTTCAAGTGTTGTTGATTCCAGTCCAACACCAGGTAAGCTGCCAGAACTCAACAGCCTCCAACTTCCAGCAGTTGAGGCCCAAGCACACAAAGCTGGTGACCAGGTTCCCAACACAAGAGCTTGGGTCAGTGTCCCCTGCTTCCTGGCAGAAGAGCTCAATCTTTTTAAAGGCCAGGAAATAAGCAAACACCATGAGCAAAATGAAATGTACTATAGATTCTTATTATGGGAACAGTGAAGATCAAGGCAGAAATTCTGAAGAAGACAACATTGTCAGCAAACCCACATCTGGAAGCTCAAAAGGGAATATGAACTTGTGTGAAGACCAAAAAGCCTTCTTGGAAGACCTCAAGAAGGATTTAAAAAGTCAAATAAGAGAGGTGGAAGAAAAATCAGAAAAATAAATTAAATATATGCAAGAGAGTCAGTAGCTTGGAAAAGGAAGGACAAAAATTAATTGTAGAAAACAAGTCCTTAAA
>NW_020954740.1:3269291-3270856 GCF_900497805.2 Vombatus ursinus
TGCAATCAGCCAACTTGAAAAAAAATACACTGTAGAAAATAACTTTTTAAAAACAATTGGCCAAATGGAGAAGGGGGTACAAAATCTAATAGAAGAAGATAATTTGTTAAAAATTAGAATTGGGCAAGTGTAAGTTAATGACTCTATGAGAGAGTGAGAATCAGTCAAACAGAGACAAAAGAATGAAAATAAATAGATGAAAAGTAAAGCACATTATTGGTAAAACAAATGACTCAGAAAATAGATGCAGGAGAGACAATTTAAAATTATTAGTCTACCTGAGAATCACAATCAAAAAAAGCCTGGACAACATCTTTCAGGAAATCATCAAGTGAAAATGCCTTGAGGTCCTAGAACCAGAGTCATAGAAAGAATTTACTAATCATCTCCTAAAAGAGATCCCAAGTTGAAAACACCAAGGAATATAGTAGCCAAATTCCAAAATTGCCAGCTCAAAGAGAAAAAAACTACAAGCAGCCAAAAAGAAAAAAATATATAATGGACCACAGCCAGGATTACACAGGACCTTGCAGCTTCTACATTGAAAGATCAGAGGGCATGGAATATGATATTCCATAAGACAAAGGAGCTTGGATTACAGTCAAGGATCAACTACCCAGTACAAATGAGCATAATCTTTCAGGGAAGGAGATGGATAGTCAGTGAAATAGGGGAATTCCAAACCTTCCTGATAAAAAGTTCAGAGTTCAACAGAAAATTTGATCTTCCAATACATGACTCAAGAGAGAGATATAAAAAGGTAAACGTGACAGAAAAAAAATAACATGTTACTAATAAGGACAAACTGTTTACATCCTGACAAGGGAAGGTGACAATTGTAACTCTTGAGAATTGTATTATTATTACAGGACTTTAAAGGAGTATACATAGAGAGGGTGGGTATGAGTTGACTTTGATATAATGATAGAAAAAAGATCTAATAAAGTGGTTTAAATGGATCTGAGTAAGTGGATTGATCTAACTAAGGGAATGTACTGGGAGAAAAGGAAAGGAGGAGGAAGACAAGGGTAAATTATGTTACAGGAAAAGGTACAAAAAACCCATTACAGTAGAAGGAAAGAAAGGAGGGAGATGAACATTGTTTGAAAGTACTCTCATCAGATTTGGCTCAAGGAGGGAATAACATAATCATTTAGGTATAGAAATCCAACTTACCCTATAGGCAGTAGGAGTGAATGAGGGAGAGGTGGGATAGAGAAAGGTAAGAAGTAGTAAGGGTAAAGGGAAAGAAAAGGGAGGTGGCTAATGGAAGGGCGGGAGACTGTGGTCAAACACAAAACACTAGTGAGGAGGTAAAGGGAGAAAGGAGAAAGAAAAACCTAAAAAGGGGGAAAAGGATGGAGAGAAGGACAAAGATAGTAATCATAACTGTGAATGTGAATAGCATGAACTCTCCCATAAAACGGAAGCAGTTGGCAGAATGGATTAAAAACCATAATGCTACAATGCGTTGCTTACAGGAAACACATTTGAAAAACAGTGACACACAAGGTAAAGGTAAAAGGTTGGAGCAGAATATATTATGCTTCAGCTGAAGTAAAAAA
>NW_020954740.1:3270963-3280510 GCF_900497805.2 Vombatus ursinus
GAAGAAATAGAAAAACTATACTAGTGGGATACCTCAACCTCCCTCTCTGAACTAGATAAATCTAAACACAAAATAAACAAGAAAAAAGTTAAGGAGGTAAATAGAATATTTGAAAAGTTAGGTATGATAGAAATCTGGAGAAAATTGAATGGGGACAGAAAAGAATATACTTTTTTCTCGGCTATACATGGCACATACACAAAAATTGACCATGTACTAGGGCATAAAAACCTCACAATCCAATACAGGATGGCAGAAATATTAAATGAATCCTTCACAGATCATGATGCATTAAAATTACATGTAATAAAGGGTTATGGAAAGATAGACTAAAAAATAATTGGAAACTAAATAATCTAATCCTAGAAAATAAATGGGCCAAACAACAAATCATAGAAACAATATCTTCATTTAAGAGAATGACATAATGAGACAACATACCAAAACTTATGGGATGCAGTGAAAGCAGTTCTTAGGGGAAGTTTTGTATCTCTAAATGCTTACATGAATAAAATAGAGAAAGAGGAGATCAATGAAGGGCATTAAAAAAAAACCTAGAAAAATAGCAAATTAAAAAAAATCTCAATTAAACAGCAAATTGGAAATAATTGAAAATCAAAGGAAAAATTAAGAAAACTATTAATAAATAAAAGAAAGAGCTGGTTTTATGAAAAAAACAATAAAATAGATAAATCTTTAATTAATTTAAATAAAAAAGAAAAAAAAACAAATTACCACTACCAAAAATGAAAAGGGTGAATCCACCACCTAGGAAGAAGAAATTAAAACAATAATTAGAAATTATTTTGCCCAATTGCATGCCTATAAATTTGACAATTTCAGTGAAATGGTTGAATATTTATGAAAATATAAATAGCCCAGATTTACAGAAAAAGAAGTAAAGTACTTCAATAATCCCATTTTAGAAAAAGAAATTGAAAAAACCATTTATAAACTCCTTAGGAAGAAATCTCCAAGGGCAAATGAATTTACAAGCAAATTCCATCAAACATTTAAAGAACAATAAATTCCAATATTATATAGACTATTTGAGAGAGTAGTCAAAGATGGAGTCTTAAGAAATTCTTTCTATGATATAAATATGGTGCTGATACCTAAACCTGGAAGAGTCAAAACAGAGAAAGAAAATTGTAGACCAAAATTGGCAATAAATTTAGATGCAAAAATTTTAAATGAAATATTACCAAATAGATTACAGCAAATTATCATAAGAATAACAGATTATGACCAGTCAAGATTTATACTAGGAATGCAGGGCTAGTTCAATATTAGGAAAACTATCAGAATACTTGATCATATCAACAACAGAACTATCAGAAACCACATGATCATCTCAATAGATGCAGAAAAAGCTTTTGACAAACTACAAAATCCACCCAACAAAATGGCTCTAAACAAATTTGAAAGCAGTTGAAGCCACAAAAAGACAAAGTGAAACAAATTTCCAGCCCAAGACAACCTGGATGGTTGATCAGAAAGGTATATCACACCGAGCAAGGAGAGGAATGCTGTTTGGCATGGGCACATATGCAAAACAGTGCTCAGCAAAGCTGGGGCAGCCCTCAAACGACTGAATAACAGGCAGCTGTAGTAATTTCCAGACTTCTCAAACCAAGAACACCAAAGACAACTTGGAAGGTCAGTAAGAAAAATCTGTGTCTACAGTGAGAGAGAAGCTAGGTCCCACCCCCATCCCCTCCATGTGACCCTTGGGGGGCAGCTGCTTCAGAAGCTTTTGGCCCACAGACTGAGGGTCAATCAAGTGGCCGATCAGAGGGGGATTGCAGGGATCTCTTTGCTGGTGCAAAATTCTCTTGCTTTGACCATACTTGGATCTGGGTCACAGTTTTAGGTAGCAGTACTGGGGCATGGAGGAGTGCTACTGTAATGGAGCTTGTAGTGGTGGTGGAGAAGAAATTCTCCTCACAGTTCCAAGGCAGAAAAGAGTGTTTGTGGTCACTTATAAACCAGAGTGCAGGGCAGGAAAAGAGTAAAACACCTGGCCCTTGATCATAGCACCTTGGAAGAATTGAAAACTTATAGGTTCCTAGAAGTATCTCTGAAAACAGTGGCCCAAAACCCTCAAAGCTTGGGACAGTACTTTCTCCACACTGGGAGCTGACTCTTACCTTAACAAAGTGATTATAACTCAAGTAATTGGCTGGTATCATGAGCAAACTTCACAAAAAAAGTCAGACCATAGAATATTTCTTTGGTGACAAAGGAGATTAAAACATACAACCAGAAGAAGATAACAAAGTCAAAGCTCCTACATCTAAAGCCTCCAGGAAAAATATGAATTGGTCCCAGGGCATGAAAGAGCTCAAAAAGGATTTTGAGAAGCAAGTAAGAGAAGTAGAGGAAAAACTGTGAAGAAAAATGAGAGTGATGCAAGAAAATCATGTAAAACAAGTCAACAGCTTGTTAAAGGAGACCCAAAATAATACTGAAGAAAAAATACCTTAAAAAATAGCCTAACCCAAAATGCCAAAAGAGGTCCAAGAAGCCAATGAGAAGAAGAATGCTTTCAAAAGCAAAATTGGTCAGATGGAAAAGAAAGTCCAAAAGCTTACTGAAGAAAATATTTCCTTAAAAATTAGAATGGAGCAATTAGAAGCTAGTGACTTTATGAGAAATGAAGACACTGTAAAACAAACCCAAAAGAATGAAAAAATAGAAAACAATGTGAAATATCTCATTGGAAAAACAACGGACCTGGAAAATAGATCCAGGAGAGGGAATTTAAGAATTATTGAACTATTTGAAAGCCATGATAAAAAAAAAAAGGGCCTAGACATCATCTTTCAAGAAATTATCAGGGAAAACTGCCCTGATATTTTAGAACCAGAGGGCAAAATAGAAATTGAAAGAATCCACTGAAACCCTCTTGAAAAGAATTCCCAAACAAAAACTGTTAGGAATATTGTAGCCAACTTCCTGAGTTCCCAGGTCAAGGAGAAAATATTGCAAGCAGCTAGAAAGAAACATTTCAAGTATTGTGGAAATACAATTATTATAATACAAGATTTAGCAGCTTCTCTATTAAGGAGCCAGAAGGCATGGAATATAATATACTGGAGGTACAGGGAGATAGGATTAATGCCAAGAATCACCTACCTAGCAAAACTGAGTATAATCTATCAGGAGAAAAAATAGACATTCAATGAAATAGAACACTTTCAAACAATCTTTATGAAAAGACCAGAGCTGAATAGAAAATTTGACTTTCAAATACAAGACTCAAGTGAAACATGAAGAGGTAAACAGGAAAGAGAAATCATATGGGACTCATTAAGGTTGAACTGTTTACATTCCTGCATGGATATTTGTAACTCGTGAGACCTTTGTCAGTACTAGGGTAGTTGGAGAGGAAAAAAACATTATATGTATGTGTATATACAGATAGACAGATAAATAGAGGGCACAGGGTGAGTTGAAGGTGAAGGCATGATATCTGAAGAACAAAATTGAAGGGTGAGAGAGGAATACACTGGTAGAAGGAGAAAGGGAGAGGTAGAATTGGGTAAATTATGTCACATAAATCAGACTAGAAAATACTATAGAGGGGAAGTGGGGGAAGGTGAGAGAGGAGTGAATCTTATTCTCATTAGATTTGGCTTAAGGAGGGAATAACATACAGACTCAATTGGGTATGGGAATCTATCCTACCCTACAGGAAAATCGGGGGGCAAAGGGACAAGGGATCAGGGGGATGATAGAGGGGAGGGAAGATTGAGGGAAGGGGTAATCAGAAGCAAACACTTCTAAGGAGGGACAGGGTCAAAAGAGAGAATAGAATAAATGGAAGGTTGGATGGTATTAAGGGAAATATACTTATTTTTTTTTTTACAACATGACCACTATGAAAGTGATTTGCATGACTACACATCTATAACCTGTATCGAGTTTCTTGCCTTCTCAGTGAGATTGGGTGGAGGGAGGAAGGGAGAAAATTTGAAACCCAAAGTTTTAAAAACAATGGTTAAAAAAAATTCCCATGCAAGTGGGAAATAAGATACACAGGAAATGAGGTATAGAAATCTATCTTGCCCTACAGGAAAATTGAAGGGGAAAGGGATAAGAGAAAAGGGGGGGAGATAGAAGGGAGGGCAGATTAGGGGAAGGGGTGTTCAGAATGCATTCCATCTTGGGGTAGGGGAGGGACAAGATGGGGAGAAAATTTGGAACTCAAAATCTTGTGGAAGTGAATGTTGAAAACTAAAAATACATAAATTAATGAGAAAGGAAAAGAAAAGAAATAATGAGTAGGTGGACTTTAGAAAAGCTTGGAAAGTCTTGTATGGATTGATACCAAGTTAATTGAGCAGAACCAGGAGAAAGTTGTATACAGTAACAATCCTGTTGTGCACTGACTAACGTTGATAGACTTATCCCTTCTCAGCAATGCAAGAATCTAAGACATCTCCAAAAGTCTCATGATGGAAAATACTATCCATATCCATTGAAAGAATTATGGTGTTTGAATGCAGATTGAGGCATACTATTTGTATTTTTTTTTCTGTTTGGTTTTGTTTTCTCTTTCTTGTATTTCCTCCTAGTGGTTCTAATTCTTTCTTACAACATTACTAATGTGAAAATGTTTAATAAGAATGTATATGTATAGCCTATATCAGATCACGTGCTGTCTTGGAAAGGAGGCCAGGGGTGGGGGGGAGGGGAAGCTGGAGAAAAATATAAAACTAAAAAGTTTATGGAAGTGATTGTTGATAAATTAAAATAAATTAATCAAAGAAAATCTTTCACAAACTGGGTTTTACAGGGAGTCTAATAAGTCAGTAAGCCTGAAAGTGATTCTCTAATATTTTAATTATCTTAATAATAAAGTGGAAAGGGTGGAGAAAAAATAGGAGGTGGGAGTAGTAGAGAAACAGTAGGGGCAATCCTCCACATAAACAGGGTGGACAAATAGAAGAGTATAAAAACGAGGAAGAAAGTGTGTGGTAGGGAGAAAGGGTGAAATTAAATCATATTTTCATCTCACATGATCAAAGCAGTAAACAATGCATGTTCACACAAAGCTGGGTACAGGAATACATTTTGCTATATAAGAAAATGAAGGAAAGTGTTAGTGAATTAGTATTAAAGAAAATAAACTGGAACCAAGAAATTCGGGTCTCCTACTTAATCTTTATCCCAAAGAAATCAAAGGCAAGGAGGACCTATATGTCCAAAAATATTTATGACAGCTCTTTTTGGGGTATTAAAGAACTGGAGGAAATTGAGGGAATGCTCATCAATTAGAGAATGGCTGAAGAACTTGTGGCATATGATTAGGATGGAGTACTATTGTATTATACAAAATCATAAGGGGCATAGTTCTAGGGAAAAAGAAAAGAAAAAGAAAGACCTACATGAATTTTTGCAAAGTGAAATGAGAAGAACTGAAAGATCATTGTGTATAGTAACAGCAATGTTGCATTGGTGATCAACTTGGCCAATCTGATGAATACAATGATCTAAGATAATTCCAAAAGACTCATGATGAAAAAATTCTAGGTACCTCCAGAAAGAGAACAGAATGAAGTACAAATTTGTCTCTTTACTATTTTTTTTTTTGTTTTGTTTTGTTTTGTTTTGTTTTAGGTTTCTTTTTTTTGACAAATTACTAATATGGAAATGTGTTTTGTGTAATTTTACACATACACTTGATTTTTTTTGTTTTTCTTCTTAGTGAGTGGAAAATGGGAGGAGGAGAGAATTTAAAAGTAAACATTTTGAAAGAATATTTAAAATAAACCAATAATCAATTTAAAGAGGTATAAATAAATAGATAAGCAAATAACTGGAGTTAAACAACATACAAACAATCATAGGTACAAAAAATATACACAATGCTTAGTCACTTAGTCTCAGATAGAAGTGCTATATTTGGATATCCTTCTACTTTCTCTAGGTCCTATCACAGCCTGATACTCTTTTTGCCAGATGAAGGAGGTGGGGTTACATAGGAGTGACCTTTCAAAAAGCTTTTGTGTTTTCTACAAAATGTATTACCTCACCTATCTCCTCTTTTCTCTACTTAGATGCAGCCAAGTGGTACAGTTGATAGAGCACTAAACTTGGATCCTAGATGACACGAGTTCAAATCTAGCCTCAGAAACTTGCCAGCTATATGATCTTGTGTATATAATATAACATTTGTCTCCCTTACTTTTTCATTTATAAAATAGAGGACATAACAGTAACTGCCTCATAGGGTTGCTCTGAGGATCAATTGAGATAGTATTTGTAAAACGGCTAACAATGTCTGTCACATTGTAAGCATTTGATAAATGTTTTTCTCCCCCAATCTAAATTAGCTAGAGTAAAAAATCTTTTTTCAGTCAAATTAAAGATTTAAGTACCCTGATCAATCAAATTAACAACCACAGTTTCATAGGCACAATGATGAAGTACAGTAGCCATATCCTGATAGAGAAGTTACACACTAAATGTATAAAAGAAGACATTTTTAATGCAACAATTTACTTGGTTTTCATATAGAGATGTGTTATGTCCCCCCCAAGAAATATTCCAATGGAATGAGTGTTAGTGGGAGGAAGAGAAAAATAATGCGAAGTAGTTGACAAAAACACAATTCAAAAATTTTATTTTATTTTTTTTAAAGAGATCAGAAAAGGTCTTTATTCTTTCTCATGAGAAAGGGCACAACCCTTGTTGCTTAAGCCGCAGCAGCCAGGGAGTGCAGCAGCTGACTGTGAGAAGCAAAGTTCTGTAGCCCTAACGCTTGTCCCCTCCCACTCTCTTACCTCTTTTCCCCAATGGCTGGGTACTCAAAGCTTACACTCTAAATACGGCAGCTAATACCCAATAAAAACAAACATACAGGTATTTGGTAGCTAGATGTGTACTTGCACCAGGAAGTGGAAGTGACCAGGAGTTGCCTGTGCTGATGTGAGCTTGGAGAAGGGGGAAACTTAACTCAAGGTTTGTTTGTTTGGGTTTTTTTTGGTTTGTTTGTTTGTTGTTTTTGTTTTTTGTCTTTGTTTTTTTTCCTAGAAGAATGAAACTTAGGCCTGAGGGAACTGCACTTTAGGTCATTTCTCAAACCCCCCCCTATTCTATTATCATTACTTTGCAGTTTGCTCACACCACTGCTGATACACTTTATCTATTAGGCTATCCTCATTATGGTCTTCAGGTTCAACTCTGTCCACAGTCTCTAGAGGAATCCACCCCTGAGCTTTCATCACCATGATTTTGATCTACTCACTACCTGACACATGTAGCATCTTTTGTACTGAGTTTTGTACTATTCAGGTGATTATTTGTATCATACAAGGCAAGCAGACAAGAAGAAGTATTACCCCACTTATAACAATAAGTAAGAACCATAGTACTTGTTTCCACCAGGAGCCCCCATGTAAATGCTGAGATTTTGTCATGCCCACTCATCCTTATGGGCATCCAAAAATTTTATAAAAATAAGAATGTGTCTACTCTGTACCATGTATAAAATGAAAATGAATGATTGGGAATATAAATACACAGAAATACAGCACAATCTGTCAGAAGAAAACAATAAAAAATCTAACATTACAAGGCCATATTATCTCTAATTCCATCAAAATATATTGATATAAAATACACGGCACACAGAGAACTTAAGGAATATAGATGCCAGAAAAGAATACATTAAAGAAAAAAAAAAAAACTTGAACACCATGAAGGAAGAAATTATACAAGATAAATGGCCAGAACTTTTGAACACAGAAAACAAAGTAAATAAATAATGGAGTATGGGTTGAAGGAAGACAGTTGCATTTATGTACTCCTAAAAAATCTTAAAATATTAAAAAATTAATTTATTATTTGCTTATTTTTAACTTTTTTCTTTTTAAATTTTGTTTCAAATTCTCTCTCTCCATCCCACTCCACTCTCTTTTCACCCACTGAGAAGTCACATAATATGATATTGATTGGAGCTATGTAATAATGTAAAACATTTCCATATTAGTCATATTTTTTTTAAATCCCTAGAAAATAAAGATAGAAAGTTTTACTTCAGTTAGTCCTCAGAGTTCATTAGTTCTTTCTGGAGGTGCATAGATTTTTTTTTGGTCATGAATCTTTTGAAATTGTCTTGGATTATTATGTTGATCAGAGTAGCCAAGTCTTTTAGTTGATCATCATTGAAACACTGATGTCAATGTGCACAAATATGTCCTGGTTCTTCCCACTTCACTTTGCATCACTACATTTAGGGTCTTTACAGGATTTTCTTAAACTAACCTGCTTGTCATTTCTTATAGCACAACAGTACTCCATCTCAATCATATGCCAGAAGTTGTTCAGCCATCCCCCAAATGATAAACATTCCTTCAATTTTGAATACTTTGCCACCACAAAAAAAAAACCTGTTATAAATATTTGTGTACATATAAGTCCCTTTTTATCTCTTTGGGATATAGATCTAATAGTGGCATTGCCTTTTGGATATAGTCCCCAATTATTCTCCAGAATGGTTGGACTAGTTCACTATTCCACTAGCAATTCACAAGTGTACCTATTTTTCCCTCATCCCCTGTCACACTTGTCATAGAAATGAGAAAGTAAAAAGGTAGATGTGAGCTGGTATCTCAGAGGTATTTTAATTTGCCTTGCCTTAATGAATACTGATTTAGGTTATCTTTTTTTTTTATATGGTCATAAATATCTTTAATTTCTTCTTCTTAAAATTTCCTGTTTATATCTTTTGACCAATTATCAATTGAAGAATGGCTCTTATTTATTTTAGAAATTTTACTCAATTTTATATTCAGTTTATTTTTGAGAATTGAGGGGTTTACCAGAGAAACTTGCTGTAAAAATGTTTGATATTACTTCATTTTCTATGGTAGCTTTTAGCAAAATGTAGTTGCCCTGAATATATCTTTTACTTAGGTCTATTTTTTATTTTACTTTGTCTAAGATTTTGATTGCTACCCATGCCCTTTTTTACTTCAACTGAGGCATATTGCATTCTATTCCCCCACTCCTTTATTTTAACTCTGTGTGTATCTTTCTGTTTCAAACATTTCTCTTATTAAAAAAATATATTGTTGAATTCTGGGTTCTAATCCATACTGTTTTTCTACATGAGATCATTCCATTTAGATTCAGTTATAATCACTAACTGTGTATTTCCCTCTATCCTATTTTCTTCTGTTTCTTCCTCTCTCTTCTATTTTACTTCTAACCACTGCTTCCCTTAATCCATCCTTCTGTTCTCCCCTTTATTTTATTTCCAACCTCTTCTACTTCTCTGATGAATAAGTTACATTTCTACACACAACTGAGTGAGTACATGTACATGTCCCTCGTTCAACAAATTTTGATGTGAATGAGGTTCAAGTATTGCCTGGCATCTCCCATTTTCTCCTCCATTGGAAAAACTCCTCCTTGAGCACCTCTTTTATGTGACAAAATTTTCCCCATTCTACTTCTCTATTTCCCCTTCTTCCAGTATATCCATCTTTCTAAACCCTTATTTTTTTTTTTTTTTTTTTTTTTTTTTTTTTTTTTT
>NW_020954740.1:3280540-3282823 GCF_900497805.2 Vombatus ursinus
TTTAACTGTTCTAGTAAAAAAAAAAGTTCTTATGATTCAAATGTATCATCTTCCCATGAAGAAATATAAACAATTTAACCTTAATTAATCCCTTATGATTTCTCTTTCCAATGTACCTTTTTATGTTTCTCTTGAGTTTTGTGTTTGAATGTCAAATTTTCTATTCAGCTCTTGCCCTTTCATCAGGAATTCTTGAAAGTCCTCTATTTCATTAAATTTCCATTTTTGCCAGAAGGATTTTACTCAGTTTTGCTGAGCAGATTATTTTTATTTTGTAATCCTAGCTCTTTTGCCTTCAGATATGTTACGTTCCAACTCCTCTGCTCTTTTAAATTGGAAACTGCTAAATCTTATATGTTCCTGACTGTGACTCCAGGTATTTAATAGTTTCTTTCTAGCTACTTGAGGTATTTTTCCTTTGGTGTGAGAGCTCTGAAAATGGCCATAATACTTTTGGGAGTTTAATTTGGTGAGCTCTTTCAGGAGGTGATCAGTGGATTTTTTAAAAATTCGATTTTACCCTCTATATCTGATATATTAGGCAGTTTTCCTTGATAATTTCTTGAAATATGATGTCTAGGCTCTTGCTTTGATCATGAATTCCAGGTAGATCAATGATTCTTAAATCATCTCTTCTGGGTCTATTTTCTGGTTCAGTTTTTTTATGGGATATTTCACATTTTCTTCTATTTCTTTTTCATTCTTTTGATTTTGTTTGACTATTTCTTCATGTCTTACAAAGTCATTAGCTTCCACTTGCCCAATTCTAATTTTTAATGAATTATTTTCTTTAGTGAGCTTTTATAGCTCTTTTTACACTTGCCCAATTCTACTCTTTAAGGGATTCTTCAGGGAATATTTGTGCCTCATTTGCCAAGCTGTTAATTCCCTTTTCATAATTTTCTTGCATCACTCTCATTTCTTTTCACAATTTTTTTTGTCTACTACTCATCTCTTTCTTTAACTCTCCCAGGAATTCTTGTTGAATTTAGATCCAATTAGCATTTTTCTTTTAAGCTCATTTGTGTAGCTGTTTTCAGAGTGTTGTCTTCCTCTGAGTTAAAGTCTTGTTCTTCTCTGCCATCACAGTAGATTTTCATGGTTAAATTCTTTGCTGTTGTTGCCATTGTTGTTTGCTTATTTCTTTAGCCTATTTCTTGACATTGAACTTCATATTAAAGTTGGACTTTGCTTACCTGAGAGTGGAAGTCAGTGGCCCAAGTTGGAGGATTTTTCCTGTAGCTTTTTTCTGATCTAGTTCTGGGGGTCTGCAAGATTATGATGCTTTTGGAAGTGGAGTCAAGATGGCAGAGTAAAAACAGTGACTTGTTTGAGCACTCCCCCAAACCCCTCAAAATACCTGTAAAAATGGCCTAAAACAAATTCTAAAGCAGCAGAACTCACAAAAAGACAGAGTGAAACAGATTTACACCCCAAGACAGCCTGGATGGTTGATCAGGAAAGTCTATTGTGCTGGGCAGGGAGAGGAGCACAGTTTGGTGTGGGCGCGCAGGTAAACCAGTCCTCAGTGAACCTAGAGCAGGCCTTAGAGGACTGACTCACAGGCAGCTGTGCTGGTTTCCAGACTTCTCAACCTACAAATGCCAAAGACATCTTAGAAGGTCAGTGGGAAAGTTCTGTGACTGCGGTGAGAGAGAGAAGTATGGTCCCAGTCCTAGCCCTGCTATAGCCCAGGGCAGCAACTGCTTCTAGAACTTCCAGGCCACAAACTGAGGGGAAATTGAGTGGCTGATTAGAGAGGGATTTCAGGGATCTCTTTGCTGATGCAAGATTCTCCTGCTTTGCCCATGCTTGGATCTAGGTCACAGTTCAGGGTAGTGGTCCTGGGGTGAGGAGGAGTGCTACCATAGTGGAGCTCATAGTGGTGGTGGAGAAGAAATCCTCCTCACAGCTCCAAGGCAGAAAAGAGTGCTTTTGGTCACTCACAGACCAGAGTACAGAACAGGAAAGGAATAAACACCTTGCCCCCAATCATACCACCTTGGAAGAAGTGAAAATTTACAGGTCCCTAGAAGTATCTCTGAAAACAGCTACACAAAACTCCCTGAAGCTTGGGACAGTACAGTCTCCACACAGGAAGCAGACCCCTACCTTAACAAAGCGTTTATAGCCCAAGTAATTGACTGGGATCATGAGTAAGTAGTGTAAAAAGAGTCAGACCATAGAATCTTTCTTTGGTAACAATGAAGATCAACACATAGAACCAGAAGAAGACAACAAAGTCAAAGCTCTTACATCCAAAGCCTCCAAGACAAATATGAA
>NW_020954740.1:3282857-3282943 GCF_900497805.2 Vombatus ursinus
TCAGTCCCAGGCCATTGAAGTACTAAAAAAGGATTTTGAGAAGCAAGTAAGAGAAGTAGAGGAAAAACTGAGAGTGATGCACGAAA
>NW_020954740.1:3283070-3283749 GCF_900497805.2 Vombatus ursinus
GAGGCTCAGAAAAATACTGAAGAAAATAACACCTTAAAGAATAGCCTAACCCAAATGGCAAAAGAGTTCCAAAAAGCCAATGAGAAGAATGCCTTCATAATCAAAATTGGCCAAATGGAAAAGGAAGTCCAAAAGCATACTGAAGAAAATACTTCCTTAAAAATTAGAAGGGAGCAATTGGAAGCAATTGACTTTATGAGAAATCATGATGAGGTAAAACAAATTTAAAAGAATGAAAAAATAGAAAATGATGTGAAATATCTCATTCAGAAAACAACTGACCTGAAAAGTAAATCCAGGAGAGATGATTTAAAAATTATTGGACTATCTGAATGCCATGAAAAAAAAATCAACAAACAAGCCTAGACATCATCTTTCAAGAAATTATCAACTGCCCTTACATTTTAGAACCAGAAGGCAAAATAGAAATTGAAAGAATCCACTGATCACCTCCTGAAAGAGATCCTCAAAGGAAAACTTGTAGGAAGATTGTAGCCAAATTCCAGAGTTCCCAGGACAAGGAGAAAATATTGCAAGTAGTCAGAAAGAAACAATTCAAGTATTGTGGAAACACAATCAGGATAGCAGAAGATTTAGCAGCTTCTACATTAAGGGACCAGAAAGCATAGAATATAATATTCTGGAGGGCAAAGGAGATAGGATTACAACCAAGAATCAC
>NW_020954740.1:3283877-3298228 GCF_900497805.2 Vombatus ursinus
TAGCATAATCTATCACCGGAAAAAATGGACATTCAGTGAAATAGAAGACTTTCAAGCATTCTTGATGAAAAGACCAGAGCTGAATAGAAAATTTGACTTTCAAATGCAAGACTCAAGTGGAACATGAAGAGGTAAACAGGAAAGAGAAATCATAAGAGACTTATTAAGGTTGAACTGTTTACATCCTTTAAGGAAATATCTGTAACTCATGAGTCTTTTGTCAGAATTAGAGTAGTTGGTAGGGAAAAAATTATATGTATGTATATGTGTATACATATATACATATATATACATATATATATGTATAGATAGATAGATAGATATAGATATAGATATAGATATAGATATAGGTATAGATATAGATATAGATAGATAAATAGACAGCACAGGATGAGTTGAAGATGAAGGGATGATATCTGGAGGATAAAATTAAGGGGTAAGAGAGGATTATATGGAGAGAAGGAAAAAGAGAGAGGCAGAATGGGGTAAATTATCTCACATAAAACAGAGAAGAAAAGGCTTTTATAGTGGAGGGGAAGTGGGGGAAGGTAATAAGGAATGCATGAATCTTATTCTCATCAGATTTGGCTTAAGGAGAGAATAACATACACATTCAACTGGGTGTGGAAATCTATCTTACCCTACAGGAAAATGGGGGCAGAAAGGAGACAAGAGAGCAGGAAAATGATAGAGGGGAAGGCAGATTAGGGGAATGGGTAATCAGAAGCAAACACTTCTAAGGAGAGATAGAATAAATGGGAGGCAAGATAGGATGAAGGAAAATATAGTTAGTTTTTCCAACATGACTACTATGGAAGTGTTTTGCATGACTATACATGTATAACCTGTATCAAGTTGCTTGCCTTTTCAGTGAGGGTGGATGGGGAGGGAGGAAGGCAGAAAATTTGGATCCCAAAGTTTTAAAAACAAAAGTTAAAAAAAATGTTTCCACATGCAACTGGGAAATAAGATATACAGGAAATGGGGTAAAGAAATCTATCCTGCCCTACAGGTAAATTAAGAGGAAGGGACTAAGAGAAGAGGGTGAGAGATAGATGGGAGGGCAAATTAAGAGAAGGGGTATTCAAAATACATGCCATCTTGGGGTGGGGGAGGCATATGATGGGGAGAAAATTTGGAACTCAAAATCTTGTGGAAGTGAATGTTGAAAAAATAAATAAATAAATACATTTAGAAAAATTAGAATGGAGAAATTGGAAGCTAGTTACTTAATCAGAAATCAAGACACTGCAAAAGAAATCCCCAAAAATGAAAGAATAGAAAACAATGTGAAATAACTTGCTGGAAAAACAACTGACCTGGAAAATAGATTCAGGAGAGATAATTTAAAAATGATTGGACTATCTGAACGCCATGATCAAAAAAAGAGCCTAGACATCATCTTTTTTTTTTTCAGCCAAAGACAAAGTTTATTAGAATATCCATCATATTGGCCAGACTCTTAAGGAGTCTGAACATTAGGAAGCTATTGGTTAGATTTTAAGAATCTATGCAGTGGTTAGATTTTAGGAATCTGAGCTATGGCTAGATTATAAGAATCTAAACATCTTAATGGAGACAAGGCAGACCTTATATACAGAAAGACTGTGGGAGGGATCTAGGAGTGGCCAGTAAGTTGGGGTGAACAGAACTCCTGGCACCTGGACCTCATGGCCAAGGGAGAATGGAGTCTAGCTAGGATTAAGGGTGGGAAATGGACAGGGGCCATAAATAGGGAGGTAAAACAAAGGTAAGCCAGGCTAGGTTACAGGTAACAGAATTGGGAGATTGGGTGTAGCCACAATGAAAGGTCATTTGACAGGATTATAGCCTCAGGCAAATGCCAGCGATTTGGCCATGTGGGAAATTCCAGGGTTTTTCCTTTTTGGGGGTATAGATCCCAACCCCATCATTCCCACCTCAAACAAATGGGACCCAAATTCTTTTGGAGTAAGGGGTGAAGGTCTCAGATTCTGAAACTGCTTCCTGCTGGCAAAGAGTATAGAGCTATCCCTGCTTCAAGGGGTCCCAAAGAGGAGGTTGACTGGAACAGAGCACAGGCTGCATCCAGGGAACAATGGGGAGACATTGACTGGTACCTGCTGTTTGCTACCAACTGTAGGTGAATGGCCTGTAGTCTGGAAGACACAAATCTGACAGAAAACACTGCAGGGCCCAGATATAAAGCAGGGACTAGATTTAAGGCCCAACTTTGAGAGGATGAAACATCCTTAGCTCTGTTTGGATTCAGTTTTCCCCCCATGGAGTATCAAATCCACCTCTGGAATACCTTGTTAACCCATAGGAATATATACAATAGAATTCTTATGCACATATGTTACATTATATATTCTGGGAATATTTTTGTTTACTGATATAGCTATGTTAAAAAGAAGAAAACTTATCCTATATGAAAGTAAATATACATATATATTTTTATATATACATATAAATATATATATATTTTTATATATACATATAAATATATATAATATCTATTCCTTAATTAGCATTAGTTTCCCTCCATTTTTGTTTAGAATATTACATTGTTGTTGATAATAGATGCTTATTGTTGCTACCTTTCTACATTTGTTCCTGAATTCTTTTTTTTTTCCAGCCAGAGACAAGGTTTATTAAAGATCTCCATATTGGCCAGCCTCTTAAGGAATATGAACATTTGTGAGATATTGGCTAGATTCTTAAGGAATCTGAGCACCTTAAAGGAGATGAGATGGACCTTATATAGGGAAAGACTGTGGGAAGGATCTAGGAAGGATCTTCATGAAAGTGATCAGGAGGTTGAGAATGGGGTCATAGGGCAGTAAGACAATAGAGGGCTAGGCTAGGTTAAGGGTAACAGAATTGGAAAATTGGGTCTAGGTGATAATGAAAGGCCAGTTGATAGGAGTATAGCCTCATGGGAATGTTAGTGACCTCCTTGATCATGTGGGAGAATTCAAGGAGAATCCCTTAGACAAATGGGACCCAAATTCTTTTTGGGGTAGGAGCAAAGATCTCAACTTGGGCCCATACCCCATCACCCCCCCCTTAAACAAATGAGACCCAAATTCTTTTAGGGTAAGGGGCTAAGGTCTCAGTTTTTGAAACTGCTTCCTATTTTCAAGGGGTGGAGAACTGTCCCTACCTCTCTGAGTCTCATTCAAGTGGTCAGACTTCAGTTCTAGTGGGCTAGAAAACTTTGGACTCAGTCAGAGGTTGGTACCTTGAGCAGTCATCTGGAAGTTGATGGTTAGGACCTTGGAGGAGACAAACCTGTCAAGGAGGTTAACAACAGTTGGGGTGGCAAGAGTAGCTCCCCTAGGAATTCCCTGATCCCAAACAATTAGCTTAACTGTCTCTCACAGTTCTGGGGGAACATGGGGAGGACTGGTGCATCTAGGGAAAAGGGAGATGGAAGGCTTAACTAGAGAAAATTGGCTCCCCAACTTCACCAACAGGTCTCTTTCCAACAAAGAGGCAAGGCAAGAGGAAAGCATAAGGAAGGAGTATTCAAACAGCAGATCCTCAAATAGTCAAGGGAGGAGTATGTCGGAAGACATTCCATAGCACTTCAATGCCAATAACCACGTGGGTGTAACCATGATAAAGTGGGTGAACTTACCTTCAGCCTTGGTTTTTGTCCAGTGCTCAGCAAGCTACCAATCCCCAGGCTCCCCTATCATTTCCAGTCTTGAGAAGACTGGAGGCCAGGGCACTGGGGGGCTACTCCACCACTTTTCTAACCTCAGGAACAATCTTTCCTCCAATGTCCCTCCTGGTCACATTTTGGGCATGGTGGCAGAAGTGTTGATACTGCAGGCTCCCTCTGGGGTGGGCTGGTTTCATGGAGGGGTGTTCCTTGGACCAGTGACCTTTCTGGTAACATCAAAAGCAGGTTTCCCCAGTGCCAGAGTTAATTATCTCTTCTCAATCTATTTTCCAGGTCAGATGGTTTTCTGATGAAATTTTTTTTCATTCTTTTGATTTCATTTATTATTTTTGATGTCTCACAGAGTCATTAGGTTCCTCTTTCCCTTTTCTAATCTTTAAGAAATTATTTTGTTCACTGAGCTTTACACATTTTTTTTTTCTATTTGGTCAATTCTGCTTTTTGAAAAGTTCTTTTCTTCATTGAATTTTGTACTTCATTTTTCATTTGGCCTCCTTTTGAAAGTGTCATTTTCTTCAGTATTTTGGTACCTATTTTAACAAGTTGTTAATTCTATTTTCAAATTTTTTGTTGTATCTTTTCCCAATTTTTCTTGTACAGCTAATCTCTTCTTATAACTCTTCTAGCAATTCTTATTAAGCTTGTGCCTTTAGCATTTTCTTAGAGGCTTTGATTGTCTTTTTTTTCATGTTGTTGCCTTCTTTTGAGGTTGCGTCTTGATGTTCTTTGCCTTCATATCTCCTCCTGGAGCTGCAAGCACTAGTGGTCCCTTCTGCCTTGGAACTACAACCAGGGCTTCTCCTCCCTTGGATAGACCACAAGAATTCCTCTCTACCTGGAACTGTGACCTAGAGTTACCAAATAGGGCTGGTCCCTGTACTTAATACCAGATCAGGATCTGCTGTCATCACTTTCTGATCAGGTATCTAATAATTTTAACATATTTGGACTGAGAGCCGCTAATGCTGCTAATGTGACTGTCACAGCTGCCTCCAAGATTCTCAGCTGGTGCTGATGTCATATGTGCTCTACACTGGCCACTGTAATGTTGGGAAATGCCAACTAGGCTGTTGCCTCTGTGCCACTACCTTGGTTCCAACCCTACACATACCTGTTTGCTTTTTTCAATGTATTACAGGGATTGTTTATAATACATTAATATTATTATTACAAAATATTTTTTTAGTCCAACATCATGAAGTCATACTTGAACAAGTAATTTTCGAATTCAGTTGGACACATGGAACCAAAACATGAAAAAAAAATAGATTTTTTTTTCAACTTTCTGGTCCCATCAACTAACTACAAAGACTTCTATAATCATAAATGAATCGTATAGGTAATAAAGCATCCAAAAAAGAATTGGGCACTGAAATGTTGACCTTGAATTATTATAAAAGTAAAAATAATTGTAAAGCTTACTTAAATATAGTGATATTTGATAAACCCAAAGACTGACTTTTGGGATAAGAACTCACTATTTGACAAAAACTACTGGGAAAATTAGAAAATAGTATGGCAGAAACTAGGAAAAGACCAACATCTTACACCAAGGGTGGGAAAACTGAGGCCTGGAGAACACACATGACCCTTAAAGTCTTCAATTACAGTCCTTTCACCTCTTAATAAAAGGATTTGTTCTGTGAAGTTTGGATTCAGTGAAAGGACCACACTTGAGAACCTAGAGGGACACATGTGGTCTTGAGGCCACAGGTTTCCTACCCATGTAAAATCAAGAAAAGGTCAAAATGGGTAAATGATTTAGACATAAAGGCTGAAGCCATAAGTATATTAAGAGAGCAAGGAATAGTTTACCTGTCAAATTTATGGAGATAGGAAGAATTTATAACCAAAAAAGAGAACATTATGAAATGCAAAATGGATGATTTTGATTACATTAAATTGAAAAGTTTTTACACAAACAAAACCAATTCACCCAGTATTAGAAGGGAAGCAGAAATATTGCAAATGATATTTACAGCCAGCGTCTCTGTAAAGGTCTCATTTCTAAAACATCTATAGAACTGAGTCAACTTTATAAGAATACAAGTCATTCCACAATTGATAAATGATCAAAGGATATGAACAGGCAGTTTTCACATGAAGAAATTAAAGCTATCTATAGTCCTATGAAAAATATACTCTAAATCACTATTGAGTAGAGAAATGCAAATTAAAACAACTGTAAGGTGCCATCTCCAATTGATTAATATGATAAAAAAGTAAAACAATAAATGTTGGAGAAGATTTGGGAAAATTAAAACACTAATTCATTTCTAGTGGAGTTGTGAACTGATCAAGCCATTCTAGAGAGCAATTTGGAACCATGCTCAAAGGACGAAAACTGTGCATACTGTTTGATACATCAATATCACTACTTGGTCTGTATCCCAAAGAGATAATAGAAAAGATAAAAGGGAAATGTGTACAAAAATATTTGTAGCAGGTATTTTTGTGGTGGCAAAAAATTTGAAATTGAGGGGGTGCTCATCAATTTGGGAATGTCTAAACAATTTGTGACTTATGATAGTGATATAATAATATTGTGATATAAGAAATGATGAGGTCGATGTTTTCAGAAAAACCTGGAAAGACTTACATGAACTCATGTAAAATGAGATGAGTAGAACCAGAACATTGTAAACAGTAACAGTCATATGGTAAGATGATTAAGATGATTAACTGTGAATGACTTATCTTTTCTCAGCAATACAACGATAAAAAAAACTCTGAAGGACTTATGACGAAAATTGCTTTCTGTCCCCAGAAAAAGAACTGATGGATCCGAATACAGATCAAAGAATACTTTTGTTTTTACTTTATTTTGGTCTATGTTTTCTTTTAAAACATGACTAATATCAAATATGTTTTGCATGATTGAAAAAACAAAGGAAAAAAAAAAGAAAACAACTGGAGCCAGTTCTGTCACACCAGAGTTCACATAGGGTAGATTCCAAAGCTAGAGAATGGGAATTGAACAGTATGGAAAGAAGAGAACAGAGAACATTTAGATTCACCCCAAGGCTTCTCAATAAAAAGTGGAATCAGAAAGTGAAAATGAGAAGAATATGAGAAAAAACCTGAAATTAGCAGTCTCAGGCAGAATAAAAATCAGTTTTCTATCTGATTCTAAGGGTAGATTTTGGTCAAGCTGTTAGTGATGCTTTGACTTGACATGTGCTGCCTCGTTGTTGTTGTTTTTTTTTTTTTTTACTTCAGAGTGCCCTGATGCTTCAGATAGCATAGCCATCCTGTCTTGTGAGTGGCACCTGGTGAGGTTGACTGGCCTCATCCAGAGGAACTTCCTTTCCAGTGGATGGTTGTGATGGCTGGGATGGAAATAGAACTGGTGTTCTGTGGAGTGTTACCACTTCCAGAATTTTCCTGCTTAGAAATTAACTTCTGGAGGGCAGGAACTTATTACTTGAATTTGTATTCCCAGTGTTTAGTGTAGTGTCTGGCATATAGTGAATATTTAATAAATGTTTTTGTTGTTGGTGATGATAATGATGTTATCTGATTGTTTATAATAGCAGGTCAGTGATTTTTCTAGTTATGATAATGAGATTGAAGGTGCAGAATAATCATTCTTCATGATGGTTTCTTTCTTCATTGATAACTCTAGGGGCTGGACTAGAAGCAGGTTAAGTAACCTGGAGGAAACTCCTTTTCCCAAGGCTCTTGGTTTCAAGGGACTCAACTGTATCCATCAGATTCTGAGGGGACATGGAGACAAAGTGGAGGTAGTAATGGTTTGTTTCATTCTAGACCACCTATTCCCATTCATACCTAAATAAGAATCCCTTCTAAGTATACCTGAAATGATTTTAAATAAGGCTCAATGAGGAAAAAACTACTACCTCCTGAAAAAGCCCATTTAACTTTTAGATAACTGTACTTGTAAGGAAATTGTCTCCTTTATACTAATCTTAAAGATTTTTAGTCAAATTATCAAAAGATAACCATACAGCTCTAGTGTAGTTAGACATAAGCAAACCATTGGATTAATGTTTTCATGGTATTATTATGGAGAAGATGAAAAAATGAGGGGCTGGATCATAATAATTATGTGAATTTAGAATTGGATGAATAACTCTATTGCAAGAGTGTTGAAGTTCCATGGGTCACAGCCAAGATGGTGGAGTACAAGTTAAGAAGCAGCTGAACTCTGTCAATACTTTCTTCCAAGCAACTTTAAAATAATAACTCAAATAAAATTTTGGAGTGATAGAGTCAAAAAAAAGTTAGAGCAAGACATTTTTCCAGTTAAAACAACTTTAGGAGGTCTACAGAAGAGGTTTGTTACACCAGGGTAGGCACAGGCAAGAACACCAGTGGTGAGCCACGGAGGGGCCTGAGGCAGCAGCAGCAGTTTCAGAAGCTCTCAGCACACAGACTGTAAGAGAGCTGGATGATTGCTCATAAAGAGATTCTAAGAGATCTTTTGATGACACTGGGGCAGCTGGTGCTGATTTGCAACTCTATTGCCCATAAGCGGCTCAAGGTCTCATTTCTATTGTAGAGAGAAAGATTTAGGATTGGTCACAAGGGAGCAGGGTCCTAGTGACAGTTCTAGGGCCAAGAAGAAAGCTAGGAGGGTCCCTTCCTGGGTAAAGATCTGAGCCCAGAACAGAAGAGCAGCAACCATACCTCTCCCGTGATAACACCAACTTGGAAGGACTAAACCTTGCAGGTCTATAGAATTAGCTCTCAAAACAGCAAGATAAAAAAGCTAGAAGTTTGGCTCAGTGGCTCCCAACTCTAGGAAAGAAGACACCAATTTCAACTTAACATTTACTCATCCCCCACCCAATCTGGTACAGTAAGGAACATTTCCTTATTATGTGCATACATGTATGCATGTATATATGTATGTATGTGTATTTATGTACATGTGAATGTATGAGTATGCATGTACGTGTGTAATTTATTTTTAATATTTCTTTTAAAAAACTTTGAGCTTCAAATTTGCTCTCTCCCTCCAGTCCCTACCCTACCAATCAAGAAAGCAAGAAATGTGATATCAATTAATCATATGAAATCATGTAAATGGATATGAATATTCATCATATTGCAATAAAAAAGCAAGAAAGATATAGAA
Source organism: Vombatus ursinus (assembly GCF_900497805.2). NCBI lineage: Eukaryota > Metazoa > Chordata > Mammalia > Diprotodontia > Vombatidae > Vombatus > Vombatus ursinus. Next base: position 3,292,649 of record NW_020954740.1, read on the forward strand.
AGCAGAATAAATTATGCTTCAATTTTCACTCAGACTCCATCAGTTTCCTTTCTGGAGGTGGATAGCATTTTTCCTCTTAAGCCTTTCAGAATTGTCTTGAATTATTGTATTATCAGAGTAGTTGTCTTTCACAATAGACTGTCCTTACAATGTAGCTGTTAGTGCATACGATGTTCTCTTGGTTCTGCTCATTTCACTTTGAATCAGTTCATGTATATTTTCCCAGATGTCTTTGTTTTCTTTTCAGAAAGTATCCTGTTCATCATTTTTTTTCAATAGCATAAAGTTATTCGATCACAATTATATACCAAACTTGTTTGCTCATTCCCCAATTGATGGGCATCCCCTCAACTTCCTATTCTTTGCCACCACAAGAAGAGCTGCTAGAAATATTTTTGGTACATAAATGGCCTTTTGCATTTTCTTTGGCATGTTTTGGATACAGACCTTCTAGTGGTACTGCTGGATCAAAAGGTATAGGCACAGTTTTATAGCCTTCTGGGCATAGTTACAAATTGCTCTCTACAAAGGTTGGATAAGTTCACAACTTCCCCAACAGTACATTAGTGTCCCAATTTCTTCAAATATTTGTTACTTTCCTTTTCTTTCATATAAGCCAATCCAATTAGTGTGAGTTGGTGTCTCAGAATTATTTTAATTTGCATTTTTCTTATCAGTAGTGGTTGAGAACATTTGTTTATGTGATTATAGATAGCTTTGACTTCTTGTTATGAAAAATGTATGTTCATAACCTTTGATTTATCAATTAAGGAATGATTGTTATATTTATAAACTTAATTTAGTGTGCTATTTAACAAATGAGGCTTTTGTGTAAGAAACATGCTGTAAAAAATGTTTCCCAGTTTCCTGCCTTTCTTCTAATCATGGCTGCAATGATTTTTGTTTTTCATCTTTTTTTTTTTATTTTTTGGGAGGAATGGGAACTTTGAAATTTAATGAAATCAAAATTATCCATTTTATTTCACATGGTATCTTTTTTTGTGGAGGGATTATAAAGTCCTCCTTTATCAATATATCTGATAGGTGAAATTTTCCATGCTCCCATAATTTGCTTATAGCGTCAATCTTTATGTGTCAATTTTGACACTATTTTGGTATATGGCATGAGGAATTAGTCTACACTTGTTCTTCTTGGTTTTTTTTCAGTTGTTAGGTCATATCCAACTCTCTATGACTCTATTATAAGCTTTTCCTGGCAAGTATACTGTAATGTTTTGCCATTTCCTTTTGCAGTGGATTAAGGCAAATATAGTTTAAGTCACTTGCCTGGGGTCTCACAGCTAGTAAGTGTGTCATGTGAACTTAGGTCTTATTGACTCCAGGTACAATGCTCTATCAACTGAGTCATTTAACTGCCTCCAAGGGAAACAGAGGTTAAATGACTTACTGAGGTCACACAGCTAGTAAGTTTCTGATGTGAGATTCATGCTCAGGTCTTTCTGACTCCAGGTTCAGCATTCTACCCCCTGAGCCATCAAGCTGCCTCTTAGTTTATATTTACTTTCTACCAAACTGTTTTCCTGTTTTCCCAGAAGCTTCCCAAAACCTTTGAGCTTTTATCCCAAAAGCACAGATCTTTGGATTTAGCAAGCATTAGGTTACTCTAATCATTTACTACTGTGTATTGTGTAGCTAATCTTTTTCACTGATCTACCATTCTGTTCCTTAGCCAGTACCAGATTGTTTTCATGATTACCACTTTGTAATTTATTTTGAAATATATTACTGCTAGGCTGTATTCGTTCACTTTTTTCATTGATTCCACTGATATTCTTGAACTTTTGTTCTTCCAGATGAATTCTGTTAGTATTTTTCCTAGCTCTATAAAATAATTATTTGGTAGTTTGAGTTGCATGGCACTGAATAAATAAATTCATTTAGATAGCATTGTCATTTTTATTGTGTTGACTTGGCTTACCTATGACCAATTAATATTTCTCCAATTGCTTAACCCAGTCTTTATTTATGTGAAAAGAGTTTTGTAATTGTGTTCATATAATTTCTGGGTTTTTCTTGGCTGGTAGATTCCTAAGTATTTCATATTGGCTACAGTTATTTGAAATGGAATTTCCCTTTCTATCTCTTCCTGTTAGGTTTTGTTGGTAAATAGAAGTGCTAATGATTTATGTAAGTTTATTTTATATCTCATAACTTTGCTGAAATTGTTAATTTTTTCAACTGGTTTATTAGTTGATTCTCTAAGGTTCTCTAAATATGTCATAATAGCATCTTCAAAGAGTGATAAGTTTGTTTCCCTACTGCCTATTTTTATTCCTTCAATTTCATTTTGTTGCCTTATTGCCCTTGCTAGCAGTTCTACTCAATATTGAATAACAGTGGTGATAATGGACTATGTTACTTCACCCTTTATCTTATTCTGAAGTCTTCTAACTGATCCTTAATACAGATAATGCTTGCTGATTTTTGTTTTTGTTTTGGAAACATACTACTTATTTTATGGAAAACTCCATTTTGGATATGTTTTCCAGTGTCTTTCCATAGGAATAAGTGTTATATTTTGTCAAAAGATTTTGCTGCAACTATTGAGATTATTATAATAGTTTTGTTGATTTTGTTATTGATATAATCAATTATGCAGATAGCTTTCCTGATATTGAATCAGCCCTGCATGCTGGTATAAATTTCACTTCATAATAGTATATGATCTTTTTGATATATTGCTATAAACTTTTTGCTAGTATTTTATTTAATTTTTTTGTGTCAGTATTCATTAGGAAAATCAGTCTAGTTATCTTTCTCTGTTTTGGCTCTGTCTGGGCTTGTTATTAGAAAAGGAATTTGATTTAGTTATTAAAAGAAAAGGAATTGTGACTTCTTTTTTGCCTAGTTTTCCAAATAGTTCATTCACACAGTACAGAATTTATTGTTCTTTAAATATTTGGTAAAGTCATCTAGCGAATTCATCACATCTTGTGACTTCATCTAGTGATACAATCTCTTGAATTCATTTAGCCCTGGACATTTTTTCTTAGGGATCTTGTTCAATTACTTTTTAAAAGATAGGATTATCTCTCCTTCCCTCCCCTCCCTCCTTCCCCTCCTTTCCCTTATCCCTTTCTCTTCCTCCACCCCTCCCCCATCCCCATCCTTCCCTCCATCCTTTCTCCTTCTTCCCTTCTCAGGCCTAGATGATGCTGTGGTGGAGACTGCTGAGGAGGCCACAGAGCCTGCCAAGATGGATATCATGGGGTTGTGACAGGACATGTTCTCCAAAATAGCTTTGTACCTGACAGGCAACCAAATGGCCACCAGTGAAGATTATAAACTTCTGGAAAATATGAACAAACTGACTAGCTTGAAGTATCTAGAAATAAAAGATATTTCAGTAAACATAAGTAGAAACCTAAAGGACTTAAACCAAAAATCAGCAGCACTTCAGCCTTATCTGGGTCAGATCACTTTACCTGAGGAGCAAGTAGCAGTTCTTGAGCAGGCAGCTTACAAGTTGTATGCATATTCAAAGAAACTAGAAGTGAAGTACAAGAAGTTAGAGAGAAGAGGAAAGGATTCTTTAGCACAAAGACTTTAACTACAAGAATGTTTCATAAGAGCTGAAATAAGTGGGATGGGATTTATCACTATGCTTCAATTCCTAAAAGGAAGTGGTGCTGCTAATCCAAGGAAAATCCCAGCCTTCACTTCTTATTGGATGTGTAACTTTGGCCACCCTTTGATGTTTCCTAAACCTGTAGCCCCTGGAACCTAATCTTATCTTGTGCTTCATTGTGTGCCCTGCACCAAGGCTCAGAAATCAAGACCAATGCAGTCTAAAGCAGACACAGAGGAGAGGCTGTCATCTCCCTGTCTCTTCCCTTCTTCCCTCCCTTTCCCCTTCATAACTCCTTACCATCCCCTTCATAACCTGTTCTTCAACTTAAATAATAAATGCTGGTTTATGATCCTCAAAAAAAAGATTGGGTTATTTAAGTATTATATTTCCTCTTTTGTTAACGTAAGGAATTCATATTTGTAAAAATTCATCTATTTCACTTATATTTTCAGATTTGTTGGCAAATAATTAGGCAAAATTATTCTTAATCATTGCTTTAATTTTATCTTTGTTGGTGATACATTTACCTTTTTCATCTTTTAATACTGGTAAATTGATTTTCTTCCTTCTTTTTTAAAACAAAATTAACTAATGATGTATCTACTTTCCCCCCATAAAACCAGCTCCAGTTTTATTTATTATTTCAATGGATTTTTTTAAAGTTTCAATTTTATTAATTTTTTTTATTTTCAGGATTTCACTGTGGCAATTAAAAAAGTTTGAGAGACATAGTTTCAGAATAATTTAATTATTTTTATTCATAAGGTCAGTACATTTATTAATAAGAGGAAGGTCATTTGACCTTCTCTCTTAGACCAAAGACAATCTTGATAGATTGTATACTTTTTGAAGAGGAGGTGTTCCACAGGGTGGGAATGAACCCTGATTGGTTAACAATTACTGAGAGAATGAATATTACAATGAAGGCTGAGAGTGACTATCTCTATACCCAGACCACCCTCAGTCTTGGGCAATTTAGACAAAAGGGTCAGTCTCCACCCAACATTTACTGAATGAAATTCACCTTAAACTAGAGATTCCTTGTAAGATTGGATGGAGTTGAATAGAGGAAAAGGCTTTTTCAACCTTCACAATCTGAGGTCTGGAAAGTAGAAAAAAAATCTTTCCAAAACATAAATAATCATTTCTATCATCATTTTGGTGTTTAATTGGGGATTTTTAATTTGTTCTTTTCCTAATTTTTAATTGCATTCTCAACTCATTGATCTGTTATTTCTCTTTTATTAATATATGTTTTTAGAAATATACATTTTCTTCTAAGTTCTGCTTTAGCTATATCCCACTAATGTTGGTATGTTGTATAACTGTTGTCATTCTCTTTAATACAATTATTGAATATTTTTTATTTGTATTTTGATCTGCTTATTCTTTAGGATCAGAACATATAGCTTCCAATTAACTTTTAATCAGTTTCTGCAGGCATTTGTTAAGTGTAATTTTTATTTCCTTATGGCCTGAAAAAATAGTTTTTTTTCTTCATTTTGTGAATTTTTATGCCCTAATATATGGTTAACATGTATAAGTATACTACTGACACTTCCAAAACAGAAAGGGGAAGGATAGAGAAAGGACATAACCAAGTATGCCACCATGGCCATAGGCCTAATGGTCTTCATTCCTTGGCAGGAGGAAGAAAAAGTAGAAATGATTCTATGAGATACTTACATTTTACATATACTTATATTGAATTCTCATGAACACAATGATTGGGATTCCTGAGTTCATCATGACTCCATTATCAATGCATGTCAAGAAATGCTGATGATAAGTAGGTCTTCCATAAGGAATTATAGGTCACTGTCAAATTATTCCTATTACTGTCTCACATCTGATATAACATGCAAGGAGGCATCAATAATCAAGATTACATAACAGATTAAAGTTTTAAGTATGGAAAAGTGCTGATATGTTCTACAGAGATGAAGTGATGAGTGATAGGCCAAAAAATGTGAGAGCATGTTTGAGAG
>NW_020954740.1:3298302-3300715 GCF_900497805.2 Vombatus ursinus
GAAGCTCTAAGTTTGTTTTGTTTATTATTTTTTCTCTAAAGCAATAATTTCCTTCATACATAGAAATAAGGATATTGGACTGATGCTCTCCTGTCACAGACACTGCAGTGGTGAGCATGAGACCAGCTCAGTGCTCAGTAACCCGGAGATGCATGGATGAGGTGGGAGACAACAAGATGGCAGAAGCTTCTGTTTATTGTTAGCTGAGTGTGGCCTATATAGCCCTCAAGGCACCTTGGGATCGTGTGATCAGAGCCCATCAGCCAGTCAGTAGATCCCATTATAGCATGCAGGCCTCGTGTCAGGGTCATGCACAGGATGTACACGGGAATGCTCAGCCATTGAGAGGAGAGCCAAACCAGCCATGATTGCTGCGTGTCCACAGAGGAGTGGTCAGTTAAGACTTCCTTGCTTTCACACAACAAACTGTGACCCTCAGCTTCCTGCTTAAGAAGCCAGGACTCCAATAGGCAGGGCGCAGCCCTGTGACAATTCCTGTGACATTCTCCAAGATAATTTCTAGTTCTTTGGGTATAGTAGTTTAAACAGTTCAATATTCAACTAATTATAATGTGATTTAGCCTGTATTTCTCAATGTTTTCCACAATAACAGGATGAGATAAATGATAACATGCTTTGCTAAAATTTACACATATAGTAACCTGGTCCAAAATAATGATAGATGATAGAAAGGTACTTGATTGATATATGGATGAAAAGGTAGCAGGATAGATAGACACACAGGCAGACAGATAAAATGACATGATCTACTTTTCATAAAGCCATATAAACTCTTTGTTATCACCACAATACCATTTACTTTTCTTGATTTTCACCAACTGCTATTTAATAACATTTTAAAATATTAATAGGATTAGAAATCAAGTTTATTGACCAATAAATGTCAGGTTCCATTCTCTTTTTGGAGAATAGAGAGGAGTTAGAACATTTATTTATCTTCAGTCCTGTGGAACTTCTCCCATTCCCATGTACCATAGCCCAGCAATCACATTCATTATTATTGTTTAGTACTTTAGAAGTACATTTGAGCAACCTGACTTGAAGATAAAAGAAGCAGTTATGTCCTTTTATGATAAGCTTGTCTTCAATATTAACTTCTTATTAGCCATAGTCTCTTTCTCTCCTCAGCAAATAAATAAATGAACAATTCTGCCGTCTCTCTCTGCTGTAAGTTTTCATTATTCCATCAATCCAAATAATATGCATCATCTTCTTTAATCATATTATTTACCACAATGCAATTTAAATGAAGCAAAAGTAGAAAATACATTTGATTGTCAGTTTTCTTCTCCAGTTTCATCCAATTTTGAGTTTTATTACCTCTTCCAATTTTCTTATTGAATGAAAAGTGTAGTATCATACTTTAGTGTTCATATTATTTTATCTTTTTTTGATTTGATCACTTGAACTTGTCTTTAAAATCTAAGTTGACCAATGAGTTCCCTATCTTTCCACCCTGTTCTCATTAGAAAATCCTTCTTTTCCCTCCTACAAAGAATGACCTCTATTTTCTGTAAACAAATTTTCTTCTTGAGAGGACCCTTATCCTTTTCAGGAAGATTTCCTCTCTAGAAATTTGTTCTCATGGAATAATTTTTATCTTCTCTATGAACCTTTTGAAATATGCTCTTAAATAATTTGTGGATGCTGCCAGATTATTTCCATATTTCTTCTCCTGACGTTAAAATTCCCATCATTTCTATTCCAGCAACCAGTTTCTCCCTCTTGAGGAGGGACAGACCCAAGACAGAATTTCTTATTATTGGTTCCTGTCCCCCTTTGAAGAATGACATTTTCATTTAGGCATGTCAAGAAATTATTAACTGCTCTGACTTTGGCATAGAATAATAGAGCTCAGCAGATGTCAGGATAATGAAGCTCCTCATAACTACTATTAATACTTCTGTGACAGACTTGTGATCTTTTCTCCAGCTCTCTACTTATTTCCTGTTTACGAAAACGTGGTTGATATTATATTCAGATGACTATGTTGATTCTTGTTTCATATTCAATTGTTAGAGTAGGATTGAGCAAACATAAGAGTCAGCCTGTAAGTACAGGTGATCTACAAACAGATTAGTAAAAAAAAAAATGCATTGAGCCAAAATTTTCAATAAGCAATGGTAGTCAGTCAAGGCTAAATGGATAATATAGGATTTCTGACAAGCCACATAGTTGTGAAAAAAATCAGGAAAAGACCTATAATTAATGGTGGTTTTCATTGTCAAGAATAGTATTTATGGGAAAAAATAAGTGAGGAACTTTGGAATGAAGGTATAAGCTCTCTGTGTTGGCCATTTTGCTTTAAGATATCTCTAGCCTATCCATAATAACCTCCTATTTATTATTATTATTATTATTATTATTATTATTATTATTATTATTATTATTA
>NW_020954740.1:3300728-3301512 GCF_900497805.2 Vombatus ursinus
AGTTTTCAATATTCACTTCCATAAACTTTTGAGTTTTAAATTTTCTCTCCCTCCCTCCTTATCTCCCTCCCTAAGATGGTGTGGAATCTGATATGGGCTCCACATATACATTCCTGGGGGGTGGAGCCAAGATGGCAGAGTAAAAGCAGCGACTTGTTGAGCTCTCCCCCAAACCCTTCCAAATATGTGTAAAATGTCTCTAAACAAATTCTAAAGCAGTAGAACACACAAAAAGACAGAGTGACACAAATTTCCAGCCCAAGACAACCCAGATGGTTGATTGGAAAGGCCTATCTCTCCAGACTGGGAGAGGAGCACAGTTTGGCTTGGGTGAGCAGGCCTCAGCGAATCAGGAGCAAGCCTCAGAGGATTGAATCGCAGGCAGCTGTGGTGGTTTCCTGACTTCTCAACCCGTGAACACTAAAGACAACTTAGAAGGTCAGTACAAAAAATCTGTTTCTGTGGTGGTGAGAAAGAAGCACCGTAGTGTCCCAGCCCCAATCCAGGAGCTTGGGCCTGGGGCAGCAGCTACTGCTAGAGCTTCAGGCCCACAGACTTAGGGTGAATAGAGGGGCTGATCTGACGGGGATTGCAGGGATCTCTTTGCCAGTGCTGAGGCAGGAATCTCTTCCTTTGCCCATGCTTGGATCCGGGTCACAGTTCTGGGTGGCGGTCCTGGGGGAGGAAGAGTGTTGGCCTGGTGGAGTATGTAGTGGTGGTGGGGAGGAAATCCTCCTCACAGTTCCAAGACAGAAAAGAGGGCTTGTGGTCATTCATAGACCAG
>NW_020954740.1:3301572-3301854 GCF_900497805.2 Vombatus ursinus
AGCCCAGGCCAGGAAAGGAGTAAACACCTCACTCTTGATCATAACACCTTGGAAGAACTGAAAATTTACAGGTCCCTAGAAGTATCTCTGAAAACAGATGCACAAAACCCCTGAAGCTTGGGACAGTACATTCTCCACACTGGATGCAGACCCCTACCTTAACAAAGACTTTATAACACAAATAACTGGCTGGGATCATGAGCAAACCTCACAAGAAGTGGCAGATCATAGAATCTCTTTTTGGTAACAAAGAAGATCAAAACATACAACCAGAAGAAGACA
>NW_020954740.1:3301911-3302374 GCF_900497805.2 Vombatus ursinus
ATCAAAGTACCTATATCCAAAGCCTCCAAGAAAAATATGAATCAGCCCCAGACCTTGGAAGGGCTCAAAAAGGATTTTGAGAAGCAAGTAAGAGAAGTAGAGCAAAAACTGGGAAGAGAAATGAGAGTGATGCAAGAAAATCATGAAAAAACAATTCAACAGCTTGCTAAAGGAGACTCCCAAAAAAATACTAAAGAAAATGACATCTTAAAAAATAGCCTAAGCCAAATGGCAAAAGAGGTCCAAAAAGCCAATGAGGATAAGAATGCCCTAAAAAGCAAAATTGGCCAAAAAGAAAAGGAAGTCCAAAAGGTTACTGAGGAAAATACTTCCTTAAAAATTAGAATAGAGCAATTGGAAGCTAGTGACTTTATGAGACATCAAGGCACCATACAACAAATTCAAAAGAATGAAAAATTAGAAAACAATGTGAAATATCTCATTGGAAAGACAACTGACCTGG
>NW_020954740.1:3302530-3303032 GCF_900497805.2 Vombatus ursinus
CATATTACAAGCCACCAGAAAAAAACAATTCAAGTATTGTGGAAACACAATCAGGATAAAACAAGATTTAGCAGCTTCTACTTTAAGAGATTGCAGGGCATGGAATATAATATCCTGGAGGACAAAGGAGATAGGATTACAACCAAGAATCACCTACCCAGTAAAACTGAGTATAATCCTTCAGGGGGGAAAATGGTCATTCAATGAAATAGAAAACTTTCAAGCATTCTTGATGAAAAGACTAGAGCTGAATAGAAAATTTGACTTTCAAATGCAAGACAAAGTGGAGCATGAAGAGGTAAACAGGAAAGAGAAATCATAAGAGGCTTATTAAGGTTAAACTATTTACATTCCTGAATGGAAAGATGATATTTATAACTCATGAGACCTTTGTCAGTATTAGGGTAGTTGGAGGAAAAAATTTTATATATGTACAGATATAGAGATAGATAGATAGACAGACAGATAGATAGATAGATAGATAGATAGATAGATAGATAGA
>NW_020954740.1:3303077-3316523 GCF_900497805.2 Vombatus ursinus
CAGCTGGAGAATAAAATGAAGGGATGAAAGAGGATTATACTGGGAGAAGGAGAAAGAGAGAGGTAGAATGGGGTAATTAACTCACAAAACAACAAAAAAGAAAAGGCTCTTCCAGTGGAGGGGAAACAGGGGAAGGTGAGAGGGAATAAGTGAATCATATTCTCATCAGATTTGGTTTAAGGAGGGAATAACATACACACACAATTGGTTATGGAAATACGTCTTACCTTATAGGAAAATAAGAGAAGAAAGGGACAAGAGAGCAGGGCAATGATAGAGAGGAAGGTAGATTGGGAAAGGGGGTAATCAGAAGCAAAAACTTCTGAGGAGAGACAGTATCAAAAGAAAGAATAGAATAAATTGGGGGTGGGCAGTATAGGATTAAGGGAAATAGAGTTAGTTTTTCACAACATGACTATGGAAGTGTATTGCATAACTTCACATGTATGACCTATATTGAGTTGCTTGCCTTTTCAATGAAGGTGGGTGGGGAGGGAGGAAGGGAGAAAATTTGGAACCCAAAGTTTTAAAAACACATGTTTAAAAATAATGTTTTCACATGCAACTGGGAAATAAGAAATACAGGAAATAGGGTACAGAAATCTATCCTTCCCTACAGGAAAATAAAAGAGGAAGGGGATAAGGGAAGTGGGGAGAGATAGAAGGGAGGACAGACTAGGGGAAGGAATATTCATAATGCATACCATCTTGGGGTGAGGTGAGGGACGAGATGTGGTGAAAATTTGGAACTCAAAATCTTGTGGAAGTAAATGTTGAAAACTAAAAATAAATAAATGTAAAATTAAAACAAACAAAAAATAAGAATTAGAACCAATAGGAGGAAACACAAGAAAGAAGAAACAAAACAAAACAGAAGAAATAAAAGTGCAAATAGTATGCTTCGATCTGCATTTGAACTCCAAAGTTATTTCTCTGGATCTGGATAGCATTTTCCATCATGAGATTTATGGAGATGTCTTAGATTCTTGCATTTTTGAGAAGACCTAAGTCTATCAGTTAGTCATCACACAATGTGCCTGCTACTGTGTAAAATGTTCTCCTGGATCTGCTCATTTCATTCAGTATCAGTACATATAAGTCTTTCCAGGTTTTTCTGAAGTCCACTTGCTCATCATTTCTTACAGCACAATAGTATTCCATTACATTCATATACCACAGCTTGTTCAGCAGGTCCCCAGTTGATGGGCATCCCTTCAACGTCCAATTCTTTGCCACCACAGAAAGAGCTGCTATAAATATTTTTGTACATGTGGGTTCTTTTTCCCATTTTTATGACCTCTTTTGAATATGGCACTAGAAGTGTTATTGCTGGGTCAAAGGGTATGTGCAATTTTATATACCTTTGGGCATAGTTCCAAATTGCTCTTCAAAATAGTTGGATCAGCTCACAACTCCACCAACAATGTATTAATGTTCTAATTTTCCAACATCTTCTCCAACATTGATCATTTTCCTATTTTGTCATGTTAGCCAATCTGATAGGTATGATGCGGTACCTCAGAGTTATTTTCATTCGCATTTCTCTAATCAATAGTGATTTAGAACATTTTTTCATATGGCTATAGATAGGTTTAATTTGTTCATTTTGTCAAATAGTAAGTTCTTATACTAGAAGCTGGGGTCTTTGGGTTTATCAAACAGTACATTACTATGGTTATTGACTACTGTGCATTGTGTACCTAACCTATTCCACTGATGCACCCTTCCTATTTAAACTTAAAGAAGTATGCAAGAGACTCTTCAGAATCTTTAACAGATCAAAGAAACTCTATCAATTTAGAATGGAACTTAGAATAGCTGAAATTTGTTGTCTGCTCCATGTCTGATGGCCAATTACCATATCATAAATAATTAGAATATATTCATCAGTCAGTCCATGACCATTCTGCCTGCATTAAAAAAGATTATTCCCCAAAGGAGATAGATAATATCAGTTAGTTAGTCACTCTGTCAGCACTCCAGGCATCTTATCACTTAATTCTCCATATGGGCTATCTGGGTTTAAAATGCCTGCTTTCTGCTTCCATTTTTGTCCTCCAGATTTTGGCTTTCCTTGAGAAGTTTTTTTGTTCCTGATCAACCTCAGACTGTAGTGTTTGAAATCTGTCCCTTTTCCTCACTGGCCTTGGATTCAGGATGACCTGAGATCAAATCCGGCCTCAGACACATAACACTTACTAGCTGTGTGACCCTGGGCAAGTCACTTAACCCCATTGCCTAGCCAAAAAAAAAGTTGGTCCCAACTGAAAAAATGACAGAACTTAAATAATTTTAATATTACAAAAAAATAAGTTATATCTTACTACCAATACCTCATTTTTGCTTATTTATTTATATTTATTTATATTTACTACTTTGTTTTTCCAGTTAAATGTAAAAATAATTTTAGCATTTGTTTTTAAAACTTTGTGTTCCAAATTCTTTCCCTCCCTCCCTCTCCACCACCCCTCATTGAGAAGGCAAACCTTTCAATATATGTTGTACATGTGTGGTCATGCAAAACATATTCATAAGTCATGTTGTGAAAGAAAACACAGTTCATACCAAAAAAAAATCAAGAAAAATAAAGAAAGTAAAAAAAAAAGTTTGCTTCAGTCTCTATTCAGACACCATCAGGTCTTTCTCTGTGAATGAATAGCATTTTTCATCATATGATCTTCAGAGTTGCCTAGGATCATTGTGCTAGTAATACTTTCTTTACAAATACTTTCCAAATAGATTGTCATATATAAAAGTCTTTCTATTAACCCTATAAAGTTATCATCATTTCCATTTCATAGGGATGGAAATGAATCTTAGAATCAACTAGGGTTATAAAACTCATGTGTATGATATGCTGGGCTCCAACCACTGATAATATAACTTCAAATGTTGTGTCCTTTGCACTACATAACTCAGTCTCTAAAGACATTTTATATAATAAGAAAATAAATTATGTGATTTTTTGGGTGCTGTTTCACTTAAAAAATGCTTGCTGAATCATAACCTATTCTCTAAAAAGTACAATTTTTTTTTAGTATTTTTCTAGGTAGAGTAATTAGACCAATAGGTCAGTGATTTCCAGACCTATTTCTTTGTCCCTTCATGATGTTCCTCTTTGAACCACTGCATTACCTGCCCCTTCCCTGACTTCAAATACTTAAAATTGCCCTCATTTTTTGTATTTCTAATATATCAATTGAAAAAGTATGCTAGAGCACTGTTTTCTTACTCTCTTTCCAAATTTTAAGGCTATAAAATCTGCATGATGAGCTAGTGACAATTTAACAGAGCCATAACTGGGAATTCAAATGTCTGGAAGAAATTCAATTGGAAAGAGAGGAATGGAGAAGATAATTCCCTGTATAATTGTGTTAGGACAAGAAGTAGATTTTTCTTGAGGGAATCTGGAACGGGATTCTGCAGTACCAGTGGTAATTTCTAACTCCCCAAGCCACACAGGGAAGAGTTGAAGGAAGAGAAAGGAGAATGCACATTGAAAGTGTGGTATCCTGATATGATCCTGGGGCTGGTGGTACAGGGTTAGATGAGAGAATAGGAGAGAGGGTTTACAATACCACCTAAGTGAGGAAGCACAACCTCTCCAAATGCTGGTACATGGAGACAAAGCTTAGTTATGCCACACCAATTCTAACCTCACTAATTGTTAGAAATCATAATGGGATCCTTTTAATAAATAAATAAATATTTATGAAGAGCTTATGTGCCAGGCACCATGATGAGTGGTGGGGATACAAAAAGAGGCAAAAGATAATCCCTGCACTCAAGGAGTTTATGATCCTAGTGTAAATCCTTGTCTATGTATAATCTAAATGTAATAGTGACATTGCTTTTGTTTGTTTTTAGTTTTTGAAATAAAAAAAAAATAGTAGAACAGTAATGAATTGAAAATTCCTCACCAACTTGTACATTTCCTGGATAATAAACCCTTTTGCACCATAGCTTTAAAGTTTGAAGGACTTTTAGAGGTGAGATAGCTCAACCCTCTAGGTTTACAAGTCAAAAAAACGGGTGGAGAGACTTGACATGACTTCTCCAAAGGCATGTATTTAGTACATGATGTATCAAGATTGTAACCTAAATTCTAAGTTCAAAACCAGTGCCCTTTCCACCCTTGTAATATATTGCCTTTTCTCCCTCCCCCATGCACTCAAATTCCACCCATGAGTTTCTTAGTGTAATACACTTACCTCTATGTCTAAAGCAGTTTTTGAAAATTAAACCTAATGGTTTAAATTGCATCTGGGGGAAACTGTCACTAACAAAGAATGATGCCTTAATAACGCTATGGATTTAATTATAGCTTAATTCAAAAGTGGATTTTAATTAGTTCTAAACAGAGAAAACCATTATTATTTGCCAATATCATAATTTCAGAAATTGTATTTGCATTTGTTTTTGAATCAATAAAAAAGTGGTCTCAACTTTCCAACTTTTTATATTAAAATTAACTCTGAGATATCATTTAGATAAACAAAGGGAAATAATAACTTTAGTATTAATACATTATGCATAATTCAATCTGCATCCTGCAGATACTTAGACTAATGCTACTGCAAATATTCAATATTATTGCTTTTAATCTTTTTATCATTGGATCCCTCTTGTCCTTGGAGTCTGGTCATATATGACTAGATTTTTACCTGAAAGTCCAGAGCCAGAGACATTAAGGAAAGTTAGAAGATAGAAGATATATTGAGAGAATTATAGAAGATAATAGAAGATAAATTGAGAGAATTAATGTAACCTGTAATTTGCCTGCCAATCTACTTGAGAAAAGGCCAATTATATTAATAGTTGAACAATGTGGTGACAATACCATCTTTAAAAAAATCTCACTAAATACTAGAAGAAAAACTTTTAAAACTAAATATGTCTTATTGCTGATTACAGACCAGGAAATAATAATAAATGGGCTTCTCTCCTTTGCCTGAAACTGCTTAGTGGTATTGCCTCCTCCTTTTATGATGATAGGTGGCTTATTGTTATTGTGGTTTTGGCTGTGGTTGTTGTGGCACAGGGTAATTGAAAGGGAGCAATTGCTTACAGGTGTTTGTTTGTGTCAGGAGTCATTGTCGAATCATTTTTTAAAATGTTCCCTGGCAAGTCAGAGGTCTGCCTAGAATTAGCTTGGGGGTGGACCACTATTGGCAACTCTTTTTGAATGATTTTTTTCATGGAAAAGATGTTGTCTAAGTCAACCTTCATTCTTTTCACTCCATTTTTCTTCCTCACTTCCATTCTTCGACAAACCCTGGAACTTCTGAAAGGGTGATGAGAGAGATAAAGTCTGTTCTTAGAGAGAACTAAGATTTGTTTAAATGGGCACTTACTGTGCTTTATTCAAAGTCCAAAGGCACACATACAACTAAAAAAGCTAGAAAATGAACAAATTAAAAATTTCCAATTAAATATAAAATTAGAAATTTTGAAAATCAAAGGAGAGATTGAAATTAAGAAAACTATTGAGTAATAAAACTTATAGCTTGTTTTATGGGAAAAAACAATAAAATAGCTAAACCTTTGGTTAATTTGATTTTAAAAAAAAGAATAAAACCAAATTACCAGTATCAAAAATGAAAAGGGTGAATCCACCACCAATGAAAAGGAAATTAAAAAAATAATTAGGAGATATTTTGCACAACTGTATACCAATAAATCTGACAATCTAAGTGAAATAGATGAATACATACAAAAATATAAATTGCCCAGATTAACATAAGGTGGTGGTTGATAATTTTGCTGTACTATTTTTCCTCTTTATTCTTTGTTTTAATAGATGATTTGAGAAATTTGAGAAGGAAAGGGTTGGGGAAGGACTACATTAGAAAATATAAATGACATAAAAGCAAAAGATGTCAATATTTTTAAAAGTTATACATACATTTTTCCTATGCATTTCAATTCAATTAAACATATATTCAATTAAAAAAGAACAAAAAATTAAAATGAAGTCCAGAGACACAAGAAAGATCAGTCTAGAAAGGTTACTAATTAGAGAGATACCAGGAGTCAGCCATAGAAGCTGCTAAGTGAAGCCTGATAAAGAGCATTGGACCTGGAGTTAGGAAGATCTGGGTTCCAATTTGACTTCAGATACCAGACTATATTACCCTAGACAAGTCACTTGCACTCCCTAAATTTCACTTCCCTTATCTGTAAAATGGTGATCCTAATAAAACACTATCCTCAGTTATATTATCCCATACCTGGCACATAGTCAGCACTTAGTAGATTTTTGATTTGAATTGTCATGAGAATAAAAATTAAGAAAAAATCTGTAAAGTGTTTTGCAAATCTCACAGTTCTATTCAGGGTGTCCCAAAAGTATTAGTGAGTTTTAAAGCTTTATAAATTTAAATAGCACCAAGATTGCTTGAAGAATGTGCAGGAAACATTAGAGAAATCATTCTTTACTTTTCTCCTTCCCCTTCCCACTCTTTCCCTTATATTTCATCCTTAGAAGCATCCCTCATCCTCATTACCAACCACTACACACACACACACACACATACACACACACACACACATTATAAATACACACATACATACATACATATGTACACGTATATACATATCCACATACACACATGCATATACTCACATATGTGTCTATAGTTTTTGCATACATTTATTTGTCTAAAATTAAACAGAATAAATTTCCACATTGGCTATGTGCAAGAACATGTTTCTTATATTATATCTTCAGATCATTATCTGTGTGTCACAATGTAGGAAGAATGCTTCATGAATGGTCATCTACAATTATAGTCAGTCATTACACTGATCAGAATACGTAAGACCTTTAGAGATTTTTTCCCCTTTATAATGTTGTTATAATTATGTATATATTATTCTTCTAATTCTACCCACTTCACTCTGCATCATGTAATACAAGTATTTCTAAGTTTTCCTGAAGGTATAACTTTTTATAATTTCTCGTGGCAAAATAATATTCCTCTTTATTTGGTGGCACAGAAGATAGACCACAAGACCTGGAGTTGGGAAAATCTGAGTGCAGACATATTCTCAAACATATACGTATTGTGTGACCCTGGACAAGACACTTAACTTCTACTTGCCTCAGTTTTCCCAGCAGTGAAAAAAGGATAATAATAGAATGCCTACTTCCCATGGCTGTTGTGAAGGTAAAATGGCAAATATAGGTAAAGTGTTTTGTAAAATAAAAGCAATAAGTAAATGTTAGTTATGTAATTATGTTATACTTGTTATATAATTATATATTATAATTAGATGATATAAATATACTTATAATTATATTTTGTTTGGCCACTTTATAATGTAAGGGTATTCCTTTTACTTTCCAGGACCTAATATAAATTTTTATGCATATAGGTCCTTTTCGACTTTCTTTAATCAGTTTGAGCTTTGGACTTGGTAGCAGAACTTTTCTATCAAATAGAATTGAACTTCATTTAGAAATTGGGGGTAGAGTTCCAAATTGATTGCCAGAGTGGATGGGCTAATTCTCAGTCCCACAGACAGTTAATTAGTGTATCTACTAGATAACTAGTCATCGTTCCATTTTTTTTCATCTTTGTCGATATTATAGTTACAAAGTGAAACCTCAGAGTTGCTTTCATTTGCATACCTCTGATGAATATTTATTTGCAGGTTATATTTTTCCTTGAGATTTTTGATAGATTGATTTTTTTTCTTTTGAAAACTGCTTATTTAGATTCTTTAATCGTTTATCTATTGGGAACACTTCTTAATTTTATAAATGTGAATCTGTTCATAAATGTCTTCATCAGAGAAATATGCTGCAAAGATTGTTTCCCCTGAGTTAATGGTTTTCCTTCTAATTTTAACTTAATTGTTTTTCTTTGAACAAAACTTTTGAGGAATATTTTATATCCCCAAAATTGTGACTTTTATCTTGTTTGCCATTAACTTTTTCATTCTCTATACTTGGGGGTATTTTCCTTTTGGTTATGATACCATTTTGTACATCTAATGTATATAATCTTTTGACATTTACTTTAATATATAGTTTCAGGTTTTTGGTCTATTCCATATTTATGCCAAATAGCTATCCAGTTTTCCTAAATCTTGCTTTGTCTTACATATATATATATATATGCATGTATGTATGTGTATATATATATATATATATATATATATAAAATCATGTAATTCCCTAGAAATTATCAAATATCTTTCTACCTTTCTCTTTACTCCTATGTTCACATTTTAAAATTTCTATTTAATTTTAGACTTTTCTTCAGGAATGCTTACAATTTATTCCATTTCATTAAATGTCCCCTGCTTTTTATGTTACACTATTTTATTGGATTTTATTCTTTTTGACTTAAAGCCTATATTGTTTACATTTTGGAATAATGGATTTTAACCTTTCATCTCTATTATGGTAGTAGCTTCCAAGTCTTGGGAGATCATACATATGGCTCCAAAGTGTTGTGTTTTCTTTCTTGTTTATAGATTCCTTTTGAACTAGAAACACCATTTTGTGGCTATGGGAATTCAAATTTGAGTTTTGTTTAAGAGATAAATAATGGTTTATTTCTATTTTTACTTAACCATTCAGTTCTAATAGATTTGGGTAATTTTCCTTTATGATTTCTCAAAATACAGTATCAAAACATTTTTTATCATGATTTTCTGGTGATGCAATGATTCTTTTATTAAATCTGCTTTCCTTATTTTCTAGTTCAGTTATTTTAAATAGCATATTTCCTATATTTTCTTTTTTAAAAAATCTTTGTTGTTACTGTTGTGTTTTAATGCCTTTGTTGTTCTGACATTCGTTTTTACCCAATCTAAATTTCAGGGAGTTCAATTCTTGAGTATGACATGTTAACACCCTTTCTAATGTATTGTTTCTCTTAACCACTTTGCATCTCTAGTTTTGTTTCCATTTGCATTACATATTTCACCTCTTGTTTCACTTCTTTCAGGTATTCTTGTAGTCCTTGTGACCAGGGCATTCTTTTTTTTTTCCTGAGACCCTATTTAGACTTGTAGTGGAGCAAATCACTTTTCTGGATTTACTTCTTGGGCTCTTTATGATTTTAAAATTTTGTTTGGAGTTTTTTTTCTATTTACATCAACTTCTGTATTTACTTTTTATGCCTGGGTCAGACTCTGCTCCCTCCCATGATGTCCTATGGAGAAGGCAGGCCCAAGAGTTTCATTAGATCCTACTTTTTGTAGGAATTCCTCAATTTGCCTGTTTCCTAAGTAGCTTTACTTAGATATTACACTCCACTCTTCTCTTTCTTCATTTTATGATTTTGAACACCAGAAGACCTTAAGTCCTTCGTTTCCTTGATACTTGCCTGGTCTTTATTTTGATATGACTCAGACATCTGGGCTCTGAACTTCCTGACTATAGTCCTATATACTTTTCTTGTCCTTTCTCCTGCTTTGTATTTGTTGAAGACACCTGAGAATGTGATTTTAATGGAAAATTATTGTGTTATGAAAATTATTCAATTAAGTCAGATACATGGGGAGGATTGTATTACTTGATGTAAAGGAACAGATGAAATATTTGTCATTAATACAGTGACTATATCACTACTACGTTCAATAAACACTGGTAGCTCCCTGTTACCTCCAGGATCAAATCTAAAATCCTCTGATATTCCAAGCCCTTCATAATCTCCCACCTTCTAACATTTCCAATATTTTTTCACCTTAACTCCCCCATTATGAAATCTCTGATCCAAACAAATTCCATGCAGGAATTCCTGAAAAAAATATAAATAATTGTATTTTCCTTGATTGAGACAGTTTTTTTCTGCTTTTATTTATTTTTAACCAAGATGTTTGTTGAACTTTGTACTTAAAAGTACTAAGTTTTCTTTTTAATGAGTTAAATCAGGTAGTCAACCTTTTAAAAGTGTTTCTACAATTACAATTGAAAGCACAGAAATGTAAAATTAAAGTCTTTGGAATAAAATTACATTCATTGAAGAAATCACTGTCTAAAAGAACTTCCTGGGAGAAGTGGGCATAATTATACATCTCTGGAAGGAGAGCAAGATCTTAATTGTATCTTTGGACCAAAGGGAGTTTTGTTGGAATGAAAAGATTGGATTCTTTTAGACCTAAGTTTAAAAAATAGATCTATTTTAGTGTTTTCAGCTAAGAGATAATAGAGTGGGCATCTATGGTTTTAAATATCTAAAATTAGCCAACTTCACAAAAGAAGTTAATACTCAGTAGTACATATGGTTGCTCAGCATGCTGAGAGATTCATGATAAATTCATCCATTCAGGAAATATTTATTGAATTTCTATTTTTTGCAAGATAATTTACTGTTCTGTGTGAAAATACATCAACAAATAAAATACTACTATCATTGAGATTTCGGGCTTTACAATTACATTGATAAAATGTGAATACAAATGACCATAATATGGGGTAGAATATAAAAGACCAATAATAATTCCAAGTGCATTGGAAGTAAAAAAAATATTTTCAATCTTTGGGTCAAAGAAGGCTTCACAGATAAGATTTGAAGCTGGGTGTAAAAGGTGTGCAGTAATCAGACATATGGAACTCAGATGGAAAGGAATTCTAGAAGGAAGGAAAAATCTAAAAAAGTCTATACAGAACAGGAAGGAAATGTTGATGAGATTATACAGAATAAATTTGATAATGGTGGAGAGTAAGCTAAAGAGACAATGTGAAATAATATTGCAAATGTATGCAGTGTCCATATTGTGGAAGTTCCTGAATGTCAAGTTAATTATTTTTGAATTTGATGAAGCCAAGGCAGTCATAGTTAATGAGAAAGGAGATGTAATGTTAAGGAATAAAACTTAGCAAGATTAAAAATGTTATGCTATATATAATAGATATAAAATATGAGAACTGAAAGATAAGAAACCAGGGAGGGGACTATATCCATTTTCAAGGAATTGATCCTTGAATGATGGCACTGGGAAGAAGAAAGACTATAAACACTAACACGATTGCACTCTGAAACTGATTTTATGTGTAGAGAAGAGAAGAGATGAGGAAAAAACTGGGTATGTTTGTAGGAAGAAGAAAAAGTGTCAGTAGAGATAGAAAGATTTAAGAATCAGGAACAGAAAAAAAAAAGATGATAGACAGAAACCCTGGAAGTAGAAAATAACTAAGAGGAGAATTGAATCAAGAAACAAGTGGAGAGGGTAATGTTTATCTTAAATTGGAGAAAGGACACTATTTTCCTCCTGAAAATATACAGAACAAAAATAATTTAAGCATAACTACAGAGCAACAGTTTTTCTTTTTCTTTTTTTTAATAGACCCATTTGGCAATCTGGCAAAGCCTAGGAATATCTTAAAAAAGATTAAAAAGGAAACCACTTATATTGAAATAATTGTCATATTTAAGAAAAAAGATAAATTCACAATCCTCAGAATAAGAACCCCTATTATAGAATGCAGAGCCAAGATGGAGGGGTAAAGGCGCAAATTAGGCACAGCTCTCCCCCAAACTCCTCCAAATACCTTTTAAAATGACTCAAAGCAAATTCTAGAGCAGCAGAAACTACAAAAAGATGAAGTGAAAGAAATTGCCAGCCCAAGACAATCTGGAAGGCTGACAGAGTGTAAAGGTCTATACCACAGTGAGACAGGACTGCAGGCTACACCAGTGAAGATGAGGTCCCAGTAAAGTTGGAGCAGGCCTCAAGGTGACTTAATCACTGGCATCAGTGGTGATTTTCAGACAGCTTGGCCCACAGACAGCAAAGACAACTTAGAAGTTCATCAGGAAAGGTTTGTCACAACTGGGTAGAGTGGAGCACAGAACAATGTAGGCCACACCAGCGTAGCCCAGGTCCCAGCAAACCAGAAGCAGGCCTTGGGAGTGACTGAATCAGTAGCAGAAACAGCAGTGGCTGCAGCAGCAGTAGCAGCTGCTTCCAAAGCAATAAAGGGGTCAAAAAACTGGCCAAAATGAGATTAAGGGGTCTTTTTGCTTGCACTGAGACTTTGCCCATACTTGGATCTGGGTCACAGTCCTTGATAGCAGTCCATGGGCAAAGAGGAGAGCTACCATTGCAGAGCTTGCAGCCATAGCAGAGGGGAAACACTCCTCAGAGTTCCAGGGCAGAAAAGACTGCTTGTGGTGTCTTACAGAACACAGCATAAACCAGCAGAGTAGTAAACACCTCTCCTTAGATCATACCACCATGGAACAATAGAAAACTTACAAGTCCCTAGAAGTATCTCTAAAAACAGCTGCACAAACCCCCTGAAACTTGGGACAGTGTGCCTTTCACCCTGGAAGCAGAGTCCTATTTTAAAAAAGACTTTAAAAAAGTCAACTAGTAAGGTGGGAAAATGAGCAAACAATGGAAAAACATATTCTAACTGTTAAAGTTACTATGGTGACAAGGGAGATCAAACACACTCAGAAGGAGACAACAAAGTCAAAACTCTTACATCCAAAGCATCCAATAAAAATAAGAATTGGTCTCAGGCCATGTCAGAGCTCAAAAAGAACTTTTAAAATCAAGTAAGAGAGTTAGAGGAAAAATTGGGAAGAGAAATGAGAGTGATGCAAGAAAATCATGAAAAACAAATCAACAGCTTGGTAAAGGAGACACAAAAAATATTGAAGAAAATAACACCTTAAAAACAAACTAGACCAAATGGAGGTAAAAAGCAGAATTGGCCAAATGAAAAAGTAGGTCCAAAAGCTCAGTGAAGAAAATAATTTCTTGAAAATTAGAATATAGGAAATGGAAGCTAATGAACTTATGGGAAATCAAGATGCAATAAAAAACAAAATAAAAAAAAATGAAAAAAATAGAATACCATGTGAAGTATATCATTGGAAAAACAATTTGACCTGGAAAATAGATGGAGAAGAGATAACCTAAAATTATTCACAACCTGAAAACCTTGATCAAAAAATAGAGGCTAGAAATCATCTTTCAAGAAATTATCATGGAAAGCTGCCCTGATACTCTGCCCTGATATAAAATAAAAATTGAAAGAACCCACTAATCACTGCCTGAAAGTGATTCCAAAATGAAAACTTTCAGGAATATTATATCAAAATTCCAGAGTTCCCAGGTCAAGGGGAAATTATTGCAAGTAGCCAGAAAGAAACAGTTCAAGTATTGTGGAGCCACAGTCATAATAACAGAAGATTTAGCAACTTCTACATTAAAGGATCAGAAGACCTGGAATATGATATTCCAGAGGGTAAAGTAGTTAGGAGTGCAACTAAGAATCACCCACCCAAGAAAACTGAATATAATCATTCAAGGGAAAAAATGGACATTCAATTGATATAGGACTTTTAAGCATTATTGATGAAAAGACCAGAGCTGAAGAAAAAAAAAAAACTTTAAAAAAATTTTTTTTTAATTTTATAATTTTTAACTTGTGTTTTTAAAACTTTGGGTTACAAATTTTCTCCCTCCCTCCCTCCC
>NW_020954740.1:3316555-3316889 GCF_900497805.2 Vombatus ursinus
TACCCACGCTCATTGAAAACACAAGCATCTCAATACAGGTTATAGATGTGTAGTCATGCAAAACACTTCTATAGTAGTCCTGTTGTGAAAAACTAAGTATATTTCCCTTCATCCTATCCTACTCCCCATTTATTCTGTTCTCTCTTTTGACCTTGTCCCTCCTCAGAAATGTTTACTTTTAATTACACCCTCCCCCAATCTGCCCTCCCCTCTATCAACCCCTGCTCTCTTGTCCCCTTCCCCCCCCTTATTTTCTTGTAGGGTAAGATAGATTTCCATACCACATCGTGTATGTTATTCCCTCCTTAAGCCAAATCCTATGAGAATAAGATTC
>NW_020954740.1:3316979-3317184 GCF_900497805.2 Vombatus ursinus
GTCACCCCTTCATCTTCAACTCACCCTATGTCCTCTATCTATCTATCTATACAAACATATATTTTTTCGGTCCCACTATCCTAATACTGACGAAAGACTCATGAGTTATAAATATCATCTTTCCCAGTAGGAATGTAAACAGTTCAACCTTATTAAGTCCCTTATGATTTCTTTTTCCTGTTTACCTCTTTCATGTTTCACTTGA
>NW_020954740.1:3317301-3317393 GCF_900497805.2 Vombatus ursinus
GGCATGCCCTCTGGACCCTTAATGTAGAAGTTGCTAAATCTTGTGTTATCCTGATTGTGTTTTGACAATACTTGAATTGTTTCCTTCTGGCT
>NW_020954740.1:3317584-3328215 GCF_900497805.2 Vombatus ursinus
CATTCCTTTGGATTGTTGTTACAATGCCTTGATTTCTCAAACTGTCCCTAGTTTCCAATTTCTCCATTTTAATTTTTAAGGAAGTATTTTCTTCAGTAAGCTTTTGAACTTCCTTTTCCATTTGGCCAATTTTGCTTTTTAGGGCATTCTTCTCGTCATTGACTTTTTGGACCTCTTTTGCCATTTGGGTTAGGCTATTTTTTAAGGTGTTATTTTCTTCAGTAATTTTTTTGTGTCTCCTTTAGCAACACTCTCAGTTTTTTCTCTACTTCTCTTACTTGCTTCTCAAAATCCTTTTTGATCTCTTCCATGGCCTGGGACCAATTCATAATTTTCTTAGAGGTTTTGGATGTAGGAGGCTTTGGCTCTTCTAGTTGTATGTTTTGATCTTCTTTGTCATCAAAATAAGATAATATAGTCTGACTCTTTTTGCACTGCTTGCTCATGATCTCAGTCAATTACTTGAGTTATAGACTCTTTGTTAAGGTAGGAGTCTACTTCTGGTGTGGAGAATGTACTGTCCCAAGCTTCAGGGGTTTTGTGCAGCAGGTTTCAGAGATACTTCTAGGGACCTGTAAATTTTCAGTTCTTCCAAGGTGCTATGATCAAGGGAGAGGTCTTTACTTTTTTCCTGGCCTGTGCTCTAGTCTATGAGCACTCTTTTATGTCTTGGAACTGTGAGGAGGGTTTTCCTTCCACAGTCACACAAGCTCCACCATGCCACAGTCCTCCTCACCCCATGACTGCCACTCAGAACTGTGACCCAGTTCCAAGCATGAGCAAAGCAAGAGAATCCTGCACCAGCAGAGAGATCCTGGCGATCCCATCAGCCACTTGATTCCACCTCAGTATGTGGGCCAGAAGCTCAGGAAACAGCTGGGACCCTGAGCTCCACTCTCACCACCATAGAAACATACTTTTCCCACTGACTTTCTAAGTTGTCTTTGGCCTTCATGGGTTGAGAAGTCTGGAAACCACCACAGCTGCCCACAATTCAGTCCTCTGAGGCTTGATCCAAGGTCACTGCGGCTTGGGCGCCCACACCGAACTGCGCTTCTCACCCCTCCTGGCGTGATATGTCTTTCTGATCAACCATCTACACTGTCTTTGGCTAGAAATTTGTTTCACTCTGTCTTTCTGTGGGTTCTGCTGCTTTAGAATTTGTTTAAAGCCATTTTTTATAGGTATTTGGAGGGGTTTGGCAGAGAGCTCAAGCAAGTCACTGCTTTTACTCCACCATCTTGGCTACAACGCCCCCCACAAGAAAAACTTTTAAATACAAGACTCAAGAGAAGTATGAGAAGGTAAACAGGAAAGGGGAATAGTAAGGTACTTAATAAGGTTAAATTGTTTACATTCATACATGGGAAGATGATATTTATAAATCATAAGAACTTTTTATTATTAGAGTAGTTAGAAGGAATATAGACATATATGTATGTATGTATGTATAGACAGAGAACATAGGTGTGAGTTGAATATGAAGGAATGATATCTAAAAATAAAATTAAGAGGTGAGAAAAGAATGTACTGGGAGAAAGAGAAAAGGAGAGATAGAATTGGGTAAATTAGCTCACATAAAAGAGGCAAGAAAAAGCTTTTGTATTGGACAGGAAGAGGAGGGGGTGAGAGTAATTTAATGAACCTTACTGTCATCAGAATTGGTTCAGAGAGGGAATAACATACACAATCAATTGGGTCTAGAAATCTATCTTAACCTATAGGCAAGTAGGAGGGGAAGGGGATGAGAGAATATGGGGTAATTGAAGGGAGGGAAGATTAAGGGATGGGATGGTCATAAACAAAATACTTTTGAGAAGGGACAGAATGAAAGGAGAGAGAGAATAGAATAAATTGGTGTGGAAGAATAGAATGGAGGGAAATAGTTAGCCATAGTAATTGTGGAAAAAAATGAATCATCTTTCTCTGATAAAGGCATCATTTCTCAATTGTATAGATAACTGAGTCAAATTTGTAATAAAAATCGCCATTCCCCAATTGAAAAATGATGAAATGATATAATCAGTTTTCAAGTGAATTAATAAAAGTTATCTATAACTATATGAAAACATATTCTAACTCACGATTGATTGGGGAAATGCAAATTAAAACAATTCTGAGGTACTACCTCATACCTATTAGAATGTCTAATACAACAGAATAAGGTAAATGACAAATATTAGAGGTGATGTGGGGAAAATGAGACATTAATGCATTGTTGGCAGAGTTGTGAATTCAACCATTCTGTAAAGCCATTTGGAACTATGCCCAAAGGGCTATAACAGCATGCATACCCTTTGACCTAGCAATACCACTATTAAGTTTGTTTCCCAAAAGAGTTAAAAAACAAAAAGGAAAAAAAAAGACCTATATGTGCAGAAATGTGTACAGCATCTCTTTTCTGGGGGTAAAGATTTAGAAATTGAGGGGATGCCCATCAAGTGGAGAATGGCTGAACAAGTTGTGGTATGTTATTATCATACTATCTCATACTTATCATACTATAAGAAAGGAAGAGCAGGGTACTCTCAGAAAAACCTGGAAAGATTTGTGTGGGCTAATGCAAAGTGAAATGTACTTTGTACAAATTAACAGCAACATTGTAAAATGAGCATGTTAGCCATTCTCAGCAATACAATGATGCAAGACAACTCTGAAAGACTTATGATGAAAAATGCTAACCATCCCCAGAAAAAGAACTGTTGGTGCCTGAATATAGATTGAAGCATACTGTTTTTACTTTATTTTTCTTGATTTTTTCCTTGTCCATGTTTTCTTGCACAACATGACTATTATGGATATGTTTTGCATGACTGCATATGTATAATCTATATTGAACTCCTTGCCTTCTCAATGGGGGTAAGGTGGGGAGGGAGGAAGGGAGAGAATTTAAAACTCAAAGTTTTAGAAATGAATATTAAAATCTGTTTTTTTTCTTGTAACTGAGGAAAAAAAATACTAAATAAAAACTCTAAAAAAATGAATCCCTATCATAAAAGGTAATCAGAGTATGTATGCATGTTTGCACACACATATGGGTATGAATATATGTGTAAATTTATGTGATATATAAATAAAATTTATATGTATGTTATACATATGGAGGAGGGAGGGACAGAGAGAGACAGAGAGAAAGAGATAGAGACAGAGACAGAGAGGCAGAGACAGAAACAGAAACAGATAGAGACAGAGAGAGAGACATGAACAGAAACAGAATGATAGAGTGAAATGATAACTATTCTCAGAGTCCAGAACACCTGGGTTAAGTCATCAATCTGATAGAGACTAACTGTTCTCAAAAAAAAATTCTATCTAATCTGTCTGTGTTCCAGGGCAATTCTTTAAGATTGTTAGTTGCACAACAAGTTCTCATCTGAGTTAGTAAAGAGTATTTCCTAACTGGGATTTCCCATACCAAATAAATCTTACTTCTGTTTTCCCCAAAATATGGCTATGAGAATTTTTTTTCATAGTACTAATAAATAACAATGGCATATGTATTTATTTTTGTGGAATCTATTCAATACAAGGGCAAAAGTTTATCATACTTACATAAATGACATTTTCTTTCATATCCTAAGTACAGGCTATATAAAAATAATTTTATTTTGTATTTAAAATGCTTTTTATCAGACAAGCTCAAAGTTCTTTATTAAAGTCTTCAATTTCAAAAACATCTCTGAAAGACAATTTTCAAGATCTATTTTTCCCCATTTGATATAAGAAAAAGCAAAGGTGGAATCATGTAGTCAGTCAGTGAAAAAAACATCTTTAAATACCTACTTTGAGCCAGTCTGTGTAATAAGTGCTGAGGGTACAAAGAAAAGGGGGAAAAACAAAGTAAAGAACAAAACAAAAACAATAATATATCCTCTGTTCTCAAGGATCTCATAGTCTAAATCAGGCAGATGGCATGCAAATAAGATATATTCAAGATAAATTGTGGATAGTCATACAGGGAGTGCATTGAAATTAAGAAGGGTTGTAAAGGGTTTCTTCTAGAAACTGGGACTGTAGCTGAGACTTGAGGGAAGTCAGAAGGCACAGAGTTTCAGATATAAGGATAACAAGTAAAAATTAGGTCTTAGAAGATGAATTGTCAGGTTTGATGGACAGAAAGGAGGCTAATGTCACTGAATTTTAGATTATATATGTCCGGGTATGAGAATGGTGAGTAAGGTATAAGAAAATTTCAAGATAGGAAGGAAACAGATTATAAAGGACTTTAGAAGTAAAACTGGGGGCAGGTAGGTGGAGCACCATTCCTGGAGTCAGGAGGACCTGAGTTCAAATCTGGTCTCAGACACATAATACTTTCTAGCTGTGTGACTCTGGGCAAGTCACTTAACTCCAATTGCCACACACACACACACACACACACACACACGCACACACACGCTCACACACAAAAAAAGAAGAAGAAGAAATAAAATTGGATTTTGTATTTTTTTTCCTGCAGGAAATAGGGAGCTACTCCCTTCTAAGTTACCAAAGATCTCCTATTTGCTTCAAGTCTCTCTCTACTCTGAACTGTCCTCTGTTTATCCACCAAAGTGATTTTCCTAAAGTACAGATCTGACCAGATTACCTTACTCATCCACCCCCATTTGTTCCTTATTACCTCCAGGATCAAATATAAAATCCTATCTGACTTTTAAAGCTTTTCAAAACCTACTCCCACTTCTACCTTTCCATTCTTCGTACACCTTATACTCCACTGCATATTCATCAATCCCATATTGCTGGCTTCATAACTGTTCCATGAAGAAGACACTCATACCTTGGCTCTGGGCATTTTCTTTGACTGGTCTCCATTCTTAGAATACTCTCCCTCCTCATATCTGCCTATTGTTTGATCCTCTATAGAAAACTTTTCTTATCTCCTCCTAATTCTAGTGCCTTCCCTTTCTTAATTATTTCCTACTTATCCTATGTATAGCATGTTTGCACATATTTGTTTCCTTGACTGCCCCCATTAGATTGTAAACTCTGAAGACCAAGACTTTTGCTGGGTTTTTTTTGCTATCTTTAGCCCAGTGCTTGGCATACATTAGGCACTTAGTGAATATTTATTGACTAATAGGAATTTATGTAACTACATTGGTAACTTAAAGGTTCTACTGCTTTTCCTATAACTTCTAATACAGAAAATATACCAGATTTTCTTAGTTTAAATTCCTTGCTGAAATCTTAAACAAGCCATGCTACAACTAGTATCTTGTTCATGAACAACTATTTTAATCTTGCATGTCTCAGAGACATTTTTAGATGTCTAGTTTGCAATATGCACCTATTCAGCTAGTGTCTGATTTATTTGTGGTCCATTTGTAATTTTGGCCTCATTTGCCATTAGAAACAAAATAATGTGTGGTAATTGATTTCCTATGCCAGATATTAAAGTGATGATATATCTTAAGTATCATAATGTTAATGCTACTGGAATAATGTCTTAGTCCATCCACAGGTGCATGGGGGAAGTCTTTCCAGGCAGGTAAGAACTGCCTTAGCTTGTACTCTATTAGCTTAGAATTCAAGAAAACAGGGTCCTCAGGGGGAGATTTTGGAGCAGGAGTGCATGAAAATCTCAGGAAGGAAGCATTGTCTCATTTTGAATCTAGACTAGACATCAGCAGTTAAAAGACTGTGCCAGCAAAGATCAATAAATCAGTTTAACATAGTATTGAAAAATGGGTGTACAATTTTCAAAGTGTGTTCCAAATAATGTTAGATTTTTAAACTGTGTAGATGTGATTTTTTTTCAAAAAGAATATGCTCAGAAATTATCGGTGACCTTTCAATTTCACTTTCCAGCTAAACTGAAACCATGGCAACCTGTGGACAAGCAATACATTTTTTCTCTGTTAAGAAGAAGTTCAGCTTGTCTTGAACATCTCTTCTTTGAAACATAAATAACTTTTTAACCAATATATAAATGAATTATTAGCAATATATTGTTTTTACAATTTTGAACAGGTTCTAGAAATATTCTAGTTTTAGCAAAATCATACATCCCTAAATAATAAACAGTAATTTAGGTGTAGATCCATTTGGTGACATGTTAATTTTAATCATTAATCATTTACATTTTGAAAAAGTACCTTAAAACAAAGATTTTTCTTTGCTTTTGCTTACTAGATTCTGAAAAATAAAGACATACATACAATTACATTCTTCTCTTGATGTCTCTATTTAGCTGTGATAGGAAACAGAATAGAATACCTGTGCATTATACCAAGCCCTATGGAAGCTTGCTATTTGTGCTAAAACCTAGAAATCATTTTATTTTGTGAGATGTCAATGAAACATATCAAAATTGTTTTCTTAGTGAAATTTACATTAAAAATAAAAACAATAATAATAATTAACCTTCCTGCCTCTATTCTATTCCCACCTCTATTTATTTTTTTTCTCTGATTCATTCTACCTGCTGTCATCCTGTCATCTCTGATTCATCCTACCTGCAAGTCATACTATCATTGAATCATAGATTTCAAGCATTGATTTCAAGGTGAGGAAACTGGGGACAAAGAATTAAAGGTATTAAGTACACATAGGTAGTAAGTAGTAAGGGTTAGATAAAGATCTGTATCCTCTGACTCCAAATCCAGTTTTCTTTCCAATGCGTATTATTGTCAGAGACTAATATTTCTAAAGAATCATTCTGATCATATTACCTATCTTTCATTCTGAAGTAGGTTGAGTGACTTCGCATTGCCTGGGAAGTTCAAAATGAAGCCTAAATGCCTGGTCTCAGTTTTCAGGTTTTGGATGGTTTGGCATCAACCTACCTTTCTATCTTTATTTCATATTACTCCCCTTCACAGATCTTAAAGACTAACTATATTGGAATTCCTACATATGTTGTGTTATTTCTTTAACTTTGTTTATGTTTGGCCTAAGAATATAGCATTCCTTACCTGGATGTACTTCTGGCTCTCTATATTTTGACACTTTAACTCCGCTGACTTTCACCCTGGAGCTTTCCTCAGTGCTTGTAATCTTTTTCCTGGAACCTCCCTTCCTTTCATTTATGGGTGTGTGTGTTATTCACTCTTTAAGCCAATTTTAATGAGAGTAAGGTTCAAGTGTTCCCTTCCATGTCCACCAACTTCGCCTCCACTGTGAAAGCTCTTTCTCAACTCTTTATGTCAATAATTTACCCCATTTTCCCTCTTTTTTCTGCTTCTCCAGTGAATTTGTCTTTCTCATCCCTAATTTAATTTTAGATGATCATCCTATTATATTCAACTTACGCTTATGCATTCTGTCTATGTATGCTCCTTTTAACTCCCTAACAATGGGAAATTTTTTAAGAGTTACAAGTGTAACTTTCCATGTAGGAATGCAAATAGTTTAAGGTTATTGAATCACTTATGGTTTCTATTTCCTGTATACTTTGTTATGCTATGCTTCTTTTGAGTCTTGCATTTGAAAGTCAAATTTTCTATTCAATTGTTTTTTTTCTTTTCGTCAGGAATGTTTGAAAGTCCTCTATGTCACTGAATGTCAACTTTTTCTCATGAAGGATTATATTCAATTTTCCTGTGTAGGTGATTCTTGGTTGTAATCCTAGCTCTTTTGCCCTCCTGAATATCATATTCAAAGACCTAAGGTTCTTTAATGTAAAAACTGTTAAATCTTGTGTTATCCTGACTGTAGCTCCATGATATTTGAAATGTTTCTTTGTAGCTGCCCACTATATTTTCTCCCTGATTTTGGAGCTCTGAAATTTGGTTATAATATTCCTAGAGGTTTTCATTTTTGGATATCTTTCAAGAGGTGACCTGTTTCTTTCATATTCTGTCATACTGTCTGGCTCTAGAACATCAGGACAGTTTACCTTGAGAATTTCTTGAAAGGTGACATTTACCTTTTTTTTGTTTGTTTATTTTTGTTTTGATGATGGCTTTCAAGTTAGTTTAATAATTCTTCAGTCATCTCTCCTGGATATAGTTTCCTGATAAATTGTGAATTATTTTACAAAGTTTTCTTTTATTTTTCATTCTTTCAATTTAATTTTATTATTTCTTGATGCTTCATAGAGTCATTAGCTTCTATTGTCTCAATTTTAATTTTTAAGGAATTCTTTTCTTCAGTGAGCTATTGTACATCCTTTTTCCATTTGGCCAATTCTGCTTTTTAAGGCATTCTTGTGCCACTTTTAGTATTGGCCTATTTTGTTTTTTAAGGTAAGGTCTTCATCAGTATTTTTTGTGCTGCTTTTATCAAGCTGTTGAATCTTTTTTCATGATTTTCTTGCATCATTCTCATTTCTATTTTCAATTTTTCTTCCACCCCTCTTACTTGATTACCAATTCATGTTTTTCTTTAATCCTTTGGATATAAGAGTCTTAATCTTGTTATCTTTTTTCTCATTTTGTTTGTTTGTTTGCTTATTTATTTATTTATTTATTACTTTTCAGCATTCACTTTTATAAATTTTGAGTTCCAAATTTTTGCCCTCTCTCCACTTCCCTCTCCATGAAACAGTATGAAATCTGATATAGGCTATACATGTACAATTATATTAAATATATTTCCACATTAGTCCTATTGTGAAAGAAGGATCAAAACAGAAAGGAAAAACCACAAGAAAGAAAAAAAAGATAAAATCATATACTTCAATCTGCATTCAGACTCCACAATCTTTCTTTGGATGGGGACAAAATGTTCCATCTTGAGACTTTTCATATTATCTTAAGTCATTGTATTGCTGAGAGTAGCTAAGTCTATCAAAGTTGGCCATTGCATAGGGTTGCTGTTACTATGTACAATGTTCTCCTGGTCTTACTCACTTTGCTCAGCATCAGTTCATATAAGTTTTTCCAGGTTTTTTGCTCATCATTTCTTATAGCACAATAGTTTTCCATTACATTCATATACCATAACTTGTTCAGCAATTCTCAAACTGATGGACATCACCCCAATTTCCAATTCTTTGTCACCACAAAAAAAAAAGAGCTGCTATACATATTTTTGTACATGTGGGTACTTTTACATTTTCTATGTTCTAATTGGGATACAGGCCTAGCAGCAGTATTATTGGATCAAAGGGTATGCACAGTTTTATAGACCTTTGGGAATAGCTCAAAATTTCTCTCCAGAATACTTCACAACTCCATCAAAAATGCATTAATCTTCCAATTTCCCCACATCTTCTCCAACATTTATCATTTTCCTTTTCTG
This sequence comes from Vombatus ursinus, assembly GCF_900497805.2. Lineage (NCBI taxonomy): Eukaryota > Metazoa > Chordata > Mammalia > Diprotodontia > Vombatidae > Vombatus > Vombatus ursinus. The sequence continues at coordinate 3,326,771 of NW_020954740.1, forward strand.
TCATGTTAGATGTGAGATAGTACCTCAGAATTGTCTTAATTTGCATTTGCCTAATCAATAGTGATTTAGATAAATTTTTTCATATGACTATAGATAGCTTTAATTTCTTCATCTGAAAAGTGCTTGTTCATATTCTTTGACCATTTATAAATTGGGTAATGACTTGTATTTTTATAAATTTGACTCAGTTCTCTATATATTTTAAAAATGAGGCCTTTATCAGAGACACTGGCTGTAAAAATTGTTTTCCAACTTTCTACTTCACTAGTAATCTTGGTTGCATTGACTTTGTTTGTGTAAAATCTTTTCAATTTAATGTAAGCAAAATCATCAATTTTGCATTTCATAATGCTCTCTATTTCTTGTTTGATCATGAATTCTTCCCTTCTCCATATATCTGATAGGTAAACTATTCCCTACTCTCCCAATTTCCCGATTATCTCACTCTTTATATCTAAATCATGTACCCATTTTGACCTTACCTTGTTGGTCCATGCCTAGTTCCTGCCATTTTATTTCCCTATTTTCCCAGCAGTTTTTTTGTGAAATAGTGAGTTCTTATCCCAGAAGCTGTAATCTACTTCTTAGCCAGTAGCAATAATACAGTTTAAAATCTGGTACACTTAGGCCATCTTCATTGTTTTACTTGATTGTATGAACCTTTGCTCCTTCCAGATGAATTTTGTTATCATTTTCTCTAGCTCTATAAAATATTTTTGTTAGCTTGAATGGTATGGAACTGAATAAGTAAATTAATTTAAAAAGAATTGTTGTTTTTATTATATTAGTTCAGCCTACTGATGAGCAACTGATATTTTTGAATTATTTAGATGTGACTTTATTTGTGTGAAAACTCTTGTGGTTGTGTTCATATAGTTCCTGGGTTTTCTTTGTCAGGTAGATTCTCAAATTATCTACAGTGACATTAAATGGAATTTCTCTTTCTATTTCTTGCTTCTAGGCTTTGGTAGTAATATATAGAAATGCCAATGATTTCTGTGGGTTTATTTTTTATCCTGCAACTTTGCTAAAGCTGTTAATTATATCAAGTAATTTTTTAGTTGATTCTTTAGGATTCTCTAAGTATAACGTCATATCACCTTCAAAGAGTAATAGCAATGTTTCTTTTTTTTATTAATTTATTTTGATTTATCAACTATCACTTCCATAAGCTTTTGAATTTTAAATTTTTTCTCCACCTCCCTACCCAAGACATTGCACAATCTGATTTAGGCTATACATATACATTCCTATTAAACATATTTTCACATTAGTGATGTTGTAAGGAAGAATTAGAACCAATAGGAGGAACCATCAGAAAGAGTAAACAACACAACAGAAGAAAAAAAACAGCAAATATTCTTCAATCTGCTTTCAAACTCCATAGCTCTTTCTTTGGATGTGGATAGCATTTTACATCATGAGGCCTTTGGAGATGTCTTAGA
>NW_020954740.1:3328246-3328719 GCF_900497805.2 Vombatus ursinus
CCCTTGTATTGCTGAGAATGGTTAAGTCTATCAATATTAGTCATCACACTATGTGGCTATTACTGTGTACAATGTTCTCCTGGTTCTGCTCATTTCACTCAGCATCAAACCATATAAGTCTTTCCAAGTTTTTCTGAAGTCTGCCTGTTCATCATTTCTTATAGCACAATAGTATTACATTACATTCATATATCATATTCACAGTTATTATTACTATCTATGTCTTTCTCTCCATCTTTCTCTGTTACCTTGTTTATGCTTTTCTTTCTCCTTTCTCCTTTTCCCTCCTCCCTAATGTTTTACTTTTGATCACTGCCTCCCTCAGTCCCTCCTCCCTTCTATCCCCCCTCCCTTTTCTTTCCTCTTTTTTCTCCTACTACCTATAGGGTATGTTAGATTTCAATATCTAACTGATTATGTTATTCCCTTCTTGACACAAATCTGATGAGAGTAAGGTTCAAACAATGCTCATC
>NW_020954740.1:3328873-3329713 GCF_900497805.2 Vombatus ursinus
AATAACAATACAGTTCTCAAGAGTTACAGGTGTCATCTTCCCTTGTAGAGATGTAAAGAGTTTGCCCTTATTAATAATATGTTTCTTTCTGTCTTGTTTGCCTTTTTATGTCTCTCTTGAGTCTTGTATTTGAAGATCAAATTTTCTGTTGAGCTCTGGTCTTTTTATCAGGAAGGAATGGAAGTCTCCTATTTCATTGAATATCCATCTCCTCCCCTAAAAGATCATGTTCATTTTCCCTGGGTGGAACTCTAATATCTCTAAGGGTCATAGTGAATGGTTAAAATGATAGAGTGTCTATAGATAGTTTTGTTCTACTTTAATGATCATATGAAGAGACAAAAATGGGAGTGACAGAACACTGTAACAGGGTAGAAGGGAGGAAGAAGGAGAAGGAGATCACATTGTATAATAGAAATCTGCACAAGATGAAAAGAATGTAGTCATAGAGGAAAGGGTGGATGGAATAGGTACTCCATGAACTTTACCTTCAACAGAATTTAAAAAAAGGAAGATTGAAAACAATTATACTCACTCATACACACCCATACATCTACATAGAGATTTTGGTACAGAAATACATTAAACTCAAAAGGGAAATTAAAAAAGGAAGAGAGAAATCCAAAACAGAGGGCAGGATAGATGAGGGGATAGTCATAAGCTAAACAAATTCAAATATTGGAGAAAGGAATGTGAAGAAAGGATTAAAAATAAAAGGAGTAAAAATCTGGGACCCAGGGTGGGGTAAGGGCAAGAGAAGAGCTGCAACAGAGAAGAAATAAGATGTTTCACTTATAAAGTCACAAGTATCAATCACCTTCTTATTTGTAAAGACTACAG
>NW_020954740.1:3329770-3330965 GCF_900497805.2 Vombatus ursinus
CCAAGAGAGGAAAAAATGCAAAAGGATGAGGATAGAGGGAAATAAGCAATTAACAATCATAACTGTGAATGTAAACAGAAAGAACTCACCTGTTAGCAACAAAAATTATGGTCTTGGTTCAGTATTCCTGTCTGCAGCAGCTTCCCTGGAGCCTTTTTATAGGAATGCTTTCTACTTTGAGAAATATTCTCTTGTATGAATTTCCTAGGAAGTTGATTTTAAGATTTTCTGAGATTGTGACAGTGGAAAAGGGTCCGGGGCATCTTTTTATGTCTCTTTTGAATCTTGTACTTGAAGATCAAATTTTTTGTTGAGCTCTGGTCTTTTTATCAGGAACTTTTGGTAGTCCCCTATTTTGTTGAATATCCATCTCCTTCCCTGAAAAATCATGCTCATTTTCTCTGGGTGGTTAATCGTTGGCTGCATTCCAAGCTCCTTTGCCTTATGGAATATCATCTTCCATGCCTTATGGTCTTTTAATGTAGAGGCTGCAAGGTCCTGTGTAACCCTGACTGTTTTTCCTTGATATTTAAATTGTTTCTTTATGGCTGATTGCAGTAATTTCTCTTTAATCTGATAATTTTGGAATTTAGCTATTATATTCCTTGGCATTTCAATTTGGGATCACTTTCAGGTGTGGAGTATTGGATTCTTTCTAAAATTATTTTACCTTCAGATTCTAGGACTTCAGGGTAGTTTTCCTTTATGATTTCCTGAAGGATATTGTCCAGGCTCTTTTTTTATCATGACTTTCAGGTAGGCCTATAATTCTTAAATTGTCTCTCCTGGATCGATTTTCCAGGTCAGCTGTTTTACCCGTGAGGTATTTTATGTTTTCATCTGTTTTTTTCATTTTTTTGTTTCTGTTTGACTGTTTCTTGCTCTCTCATAGAGTCATTAGTTTCCATTTGTTCAATTCTAATTTTTAACATATTGTTTTTTTCTGTTAGATTTTGTACTTTCTTCTCCAATTGGTCAATTGTATTTTAAGGGATTTATTTTCTTCATTGTACTTTTTTTCCAATTGGCCAATTGTACTTTTAAAGGATTCCTCTACCTCTCTCATTTGACTTTTAAAATCCTTTTTGAATTATTCTAAGAAAGCTTTTTGTGCTTCAGACCAGTTCATATTCCCTTTTGAAGTTGCTGATGTGGGTTTGATGACAGTGTTGTCCTCTTCAGAATTTCTGTCTTG
>NW_020954740.1:3331080-3334120 GCF_900497805.2 Vombatus ursinus
ACTCTTACGTTGGCAAATGGAAGCTATAGGGTTCTGGCAGTTTATCTGGTGTTGGACTGAAATCAGCAAGGCTGCGATTTTCAGGTTAATCTAGGTTGCCTGCTTTTCCTTTCCTTTAGCTTTGTTTAGCTCCTTTTAGATAAGTGCTGCCAGGCGTTTATCTGCCTGGGCCCCCTTGAAGTGCTGCCTCCCTTATTTCTCTTGAGGCACTGGGAGACTTCTTTGCTGTCACAATGTTTCTTCATTGCACATTCTAATTCCTTCAATTTCTTCTTCTTCTTTTATTGCTAAAGACAACATTTCTAGAACAATATTGAAAAACAGTGATGATAATGGTCATCCTAGTTTCACCTTTAATCTTATTGGAAATGCTTCTAGTTTATCCTCATTACATAGAATGCTTGCTGATGGTTTGAGATAGATGGTACTTATCATTTTAAGGAAAAGTCTACATATTTCTATGTTCTCCAGTGTTTTTAATAAAAATTGTTACTGTAATTTATCAAAAGCTTTTTCTGCATAATATATTATATATACATATATATGTACATGTATACATATATTATATATATAGTTAGGATATATATATGCACACATACATATATATATATGTACATATATGTGTTAGGATATATATACACATATATGTATGTGTGTATATACATATATATACATATACATATGTGTGTGTGTGTGTGTGTGTGTGTGTGTATATACACATATATATCTCCTAACATTGAACCAGTCTTTCATTCCTGGTATAAATCACACTTGGTCATAACATATTATCCTCATGATAAGCTGCTAGAATCTCTGTTAATATTTTACTTAAAATTTTTGCATCACTATTCATTAGGGAGATTTGTGTATAATTTTCTTCTGCTTTGACTTTCTAATTTAGGTAACAGCACCATATTTGCATCATAAAAATAACTCAGTAGGTGTCTTTCTTTGCCTGTTTTTTCCCCAAATAGTTTATATAGTATTAATCATTCTTTAAATGTTTGGTACTATTCACTTGTAAATCCATGTGGTCCTGGAGATTTTTTCTTATGGAGTTCATTGATGGCTTGCTCCATTTATTTTTCTGAAATGGGGTTATTTAAGTATTTTATATCCTTTTTAGTCAGGATTATTATGGATCTAGAAGCTTCTACATTAAAAGATTGGAAGGCTTGGAATATAATATTCTGGAAGACAAAGGAGCTTTTATTACAACCAAGGAACAACTACCCAGTAAAATTAAGTGTAATCTTTCAGGAGAGGAGTTTCAATGAAATAGAGGACTTCCAAACCTTCCAGAGGAAAAAACCAGAACTCAACAGAAAATTTCATCTTCAAACACAAGACTCAAGAGAGGCATAATAAGGCAAACAGGAAAATAAAAAAAAAGTTATTCAATAATAGTAATCTTCTTACAAACCTACACAGGAAGATAATTCTTGTAATTCTTGAAAACTGTACCTTTATTATGACATTTAGAAGAAGTATACATAGTCAAAGGGTGTGGGTAGAAGTTGACTTTCATACGATGGTAAAAAAAAATAATTAAGGGGTAACAAAGGATTTTACTGGGAGAAGAGGAAAGGAGAACACAGAGGAGGGTAAATTATGTCACACAAAATGGCAGGAAGAGATATTACAGTATAGGTAAAGAAGGGAGGGAGGCGAGCATTGTTTGAACCTTACTCTCATCAGATTTTGCTGAAAGAGGAAATAACATGCATGCTCCCTTTGGTGTAGAAATCTGTCTTACCCTCTAGGAAATAGGAGGGGAAATGGGAAAGAAAAGGGAGAGGGATGGAGAAAAGGCAAGTCAGAAGAGAGGGGAGATGTATCAAGAGAAAGAAGAAAGGAGAAAGAAAAGGGAGGGGGGCTGATGGAAGAGAGGGATGATTGAGGGAGGTGATGGTCATAAGCAAACCACTTGTAAGGAGGGAAGGGGAAAACAGAGAGAGGAAAGCATATACAGGGGGAAATAGGATAGAAAGAAAGACACAATTAATATTCAAACTATGAATGTGAATGGGATGAACTCTTCTATTAAACAGAAGCAGATGTCAGAATGGATAAAAAAATAATCCTACAATGTATTGTTTACAGGAAACACATTTGAAGCAGAAAGATACACAGAGTAAAGGTAAAAGACTGGAACAGAATATATTATGCTTCAGCTGAAAAAAAAGCAGAAGTAGCAATTTTGATCTCAGACAAAGTAAAAGCAAAAAATATGTGTAAGTAAAAGAGATAAAGAAGGAAATTACATCTTGCTAAAAGGTACTTCATAGACAATGAAGTAATATCAACCCCAAACATATATGCACCAAGTTGTATAGCATCGAAATTCTTAGAGAAATTAAGGGAATTACAGGAAGAAATAGACAGTAAAATTATACTACAGGGGGACCTCAAACTCCCCCTCTCAGAACTACATAAATCTAACCACAAAATAAACAAGAAAGAAACTAAGGAGATGAGGAGAATCTTAGAAAAGTTAGATATGGTAGACCTTGGGAGAAAACTGAATGGGATTGGAAAGGATCATACCTTTATCTCAATGGTACATTGCACCTACATAAAAATCAATCATGTATTAGGGCATAAAAACCTCACAATCCAATGCAGAAAGGCAGAAGTATTAACTGCATCCTTTTCAGATCATAATGCAATAAAAATTACATATAATGAAGGGCCTTTGAAAGATAGACCAAAATCAATTGGAAACTAAATAATCTAAACCTAAAGAATAAGTGGGTGAAAAATCAAATAAAAAAAATCAATAACTTTATCCAAGAGAATGATAATAATGATACAACATACCAAAATTTATGAGATGCAGCCAAAGCAGCTCTTAGGGGAAATTTTATATCTCTAAATGCATACATGAATAAAATAGAGAAAGAAGATGCCAATGAATTGCGCAGGCAATTAAAAAAGCTAGAAAATGAACAAATTAAAACTTCATAATTAAATACTAAATTAGAAATTCTGAAAATTAAAGGAGAAATTAAGAAAATAGAAATTAAGAAAACTATTGAAC
>NW_020954740.1:3334156-3337719 GCF_900497805.2 Vombatus ursinus
CAATAAACAAAACTAAGAGCTGGTTTTATGAAAAAAAAAACAATAAAATAGATAAACTTTTGGTTAATTTGATTAAAAAAAAGAAAGAAGAAAACTAAAATCTGATACAAAAAATTTAAAGAGTGAATTCACCATGAGTGAAGAGGAAATTAAAACAATATTTAGGAGATATTTTGCACAACTGTATGCCAATAAATCTGGCAATCTTAGTGAAATGGATGAATGCTTACAAAAATATAAATTGCCCAGATTAACAGAAGAAGAAATAAAATTCATAAATAATCCCATTTCAGAAAAAGAAATTGAACAAGCCACCAGTGAACTCCTTAAAAAAACATTTCTGAGTCAGAAGTGAATTATATCAAACATTTAGAGAACAATTAATTCCAACACTTTATAAATTATTTGAAAAAATAGGTGAAGGAGTCCTACTGAATTATTTCTATAATACAAGTATGGTGTTGATATCTAAACTAGGAAAAGCCAAAACAGAGAAAAAATTATAGACCAATTTCCTTAATAAATATAGATGCAAAAATTTTAAATAAAATATTAGCAACGAGATTACACCAACTTATCTTCAGGATAATACACTATGATCAGTTGGAATTTATACTAGGAAAGCATGGCTGGCTCAATATTAGGAAAACTATCAGCATGATTGACTGTATCAATATCAAAATGAACAGAAATCATATGATTTTCTTCATAAATGTAGGAAAAAACTTTTGACAAACTGTAGCACCCATTCCTTTTAAAAACAATAGAGAGCATAGGAATAAATGGAGTTTTTCTTAAAATGATAAGTAGCATCTATCTAAAACCATGAGCAAGCATTATATAATCGGGGTAAATTAGAAGCATTTCCAATAAGATCAGAGGTGAAACAGGAATGCCCACTTTCACCACTGTTATTCAATATTACACAATATTGCACTATTCAATGTTATACAATATGTACTTGAACTCTTAGCTTTAGCAATAAGAGAAGAAAAAGAAATCGAAGTATTTAGAATAGGCAATGAAGGAACAAATCTATCACTCTTTGCAGATGATATTATGGTGTACTTAGAGGATCCTAAAGAATCAACTAAAAAACTACTTGAAATAATTAACAACTTTAGCAAAGTTGCAGGATATAAATATATATATATGTATGTATGTATGTATGTACATAGATATACTTCTGACAAAAACCTGCAGCAAGAGATAGAAAGAGAAATCCCATTTAAAGTAACTGTAGACAACAAAAAATAATTGGAAGTTTACTTGCCAAGACAAAGCCAGCAACTCTATGAACACAATTACAAAACACTTTTCACAAAGAAGTATATTGGTTGCTCATGGGTAGGCTGAGATAATATGATAAAATAACAATTCTAACTAAACTAATTTACTTATTTAGTGCAATACCAATCAAACTACCAAATAATTATTTTATAGAGTTGGAAAAATTATTAACAAAATTCATCTGGAAGAACAAATGGTCCAGACTGTCAAGGGAAATAATGAAAAAAAAAAATTTCAAGGGAAGATGGCCTATCTATACTAGATCTTAAACTGTATTATAAAGCAGCAATCATCAACACTACTTGGTGATGGCTAAGAAAAAGAGTGGTGTATCAGTGGAATAAGTTATGTACACAAGACACAAGAGTCAATGACTAAAGTAATTCACTGATAATCTGAAAGAATCCAGCTTCTGGGATAAGAACTCCCTATTAAAAAAAAAAAACTGCTGAGATAATTGGAAAATAGAATGTCAGAAACTAGGCATAAACCAACATCTTACAGTTTATACCAAAATAAGATCTAAATGGGTACATGATTGAGACATAAAGAATGAAACCATAAGTAAATTAGGAGAGCCAGGTATAGTTTACTTGTCAGATCTATGGAGAATGAAAGCGTTTATGACCAAACAACAGATGAAGAACACTATGAAATGCAAAATGTATAATTTGATTACATTAATTTTAAAAGATTTTGCAAAAGCCAATGCAACCAAGAATAAAAGTGAAGCAGAAAACTGGGAATCAATTTTTACAGCCAGTGTCTTTGATATTCTAAAGTGGGGCTCTGCACCTAGAGTGAAGAGGGCACTGTTCCAAGCTTCAGCTTTTTGTGCAGCTGTTTTCCGTGGTAATTCTGGGGACCTGTAAGTTTTTGGCTCTTACAAGGTGGCACAATGTAGGGAGTGATATATTAACTCCTTTCTTTCATCATGGTCTTGTCTGTGAGTGACTTCAAGCTCTCCTTTTCACCTTGGATCTGTGACCAGGGTCCCTGCTCCTTTGAGGCTATGTGCTCTGGTGTGGTAGTAGTCCTCTTTTCCCTGACACAGAGAGCCAGCACTGTAACCCAGATCCAAGTGTAGGCAATGCAAGAACCCTACCCATGGTGTCACCAAAGGGACACCTTTTATCTCCTTCTGACCAGCTGTCCAACCCCTTACTGTCTGTAGACTGAGAGTTTCAGACACTGCCACTGCTGCTACTGACTCAGTTGCTCCCAAGGCTTATTCCTTGTATGCTGGGGCCCAATATGTGCTGGCAAGTCCTGTTTTGAACTGTACTCCACTCTCATGCAACAAGCCTTTCCTGCCAACCTTCAAAGTTGAATGAATAAAAAAAAAATATCATTATTGATTGATTAAAGTTGGATGCTTAACACATGTAAAGTATCCTCTATTTTATATTTTTTTTCCTATAGAATCTTGAACGACTAATAATTTACTAACTATTTCTGCATTCCCAGGTCAAGGAGAAGATATTGCAAGCAGCCAGAAGGAAACAATTCAAGTATTGTGGAAACACAATCAGGATAACACAAGATTTAGCAGCTTCTACATTAAGGGTCCAGAGGGCATGGAGGATGGTATTCAGGACGGCAAAGGAATTAGGACTACAACCTAGAATCACCTACCCAGTAAAACTGAGTATAATCCTTCAGGGTAAAAAATGGTCATTCAATGAAATAGAGGACTTTCAAGCATTCCTGTGGAAAAGACCAGAGCTGAATAGAAAAGTTGGTCTTCAAATACAAGACTCAAGTGAAACATGGAAGAGGTAAACAGGAAAGAGAAATCATAAGAGTTTTATTAAGGTTGAACTGTTTGCATTCTGGCAGGGAAAGATGATATTTGTAACTCATGAGTCTTTTGTCAGTACTAAGGTAGTGGGAGGGAAAAAAATTATATGTTTGTATAGATAGATAGAGGACACAGGGTGAGTTGAAGATGGAGGGGTGTTATCTGGAAAATAAAATTAAGGGGTGGGAGAAGATATACTGTGAGGAGAAAGGGAGAAGTAGAATGAGGTAGAATATCTCACATGAAACAGACAAGAAAAGGCTTTTACAGTGGAGCGGAAATGGGGGAAGGTGAGAGGGAATGGGTGAATCTTATTCTCATAGGAGTTGGCTTAAGGAGGGAATAACATATACAATGGGGTATGGAAATTTATCTTACCCTACAGGAAAATAAAGGGGGAAGGGGACAAGCGAGCAGGGGGTTGATAGAGGGGAGGGCAGAATGGGGGAGGGGATAATCAAAAGCAAACACT
>NW_020954740.1:3337766-3339508 GCF_900497805.2 Vombatus ursinus
AAGGAGGGACAGGGCCAAGAGAGAATATAACAAATGAGGGGTAGGATCGGATGGAGGGAAATATCCTTAGTTTTTCACAACAGGACTACTATGGAAGTGTTTTGCATGACTACACATCTATAACCTGTATCAAGATGCTTGCATTTTCAATGAGGGTGAGTGGGGAGGGAGGAAGGGAGAAAATATGTAACCCAAAGTTTTAAAAACACGTTAAAATTAAAAAAAAATTAAAAAAAAATAAAATCCTATAACAAAAAAAGTTAGCAGGAAAAGTTTATTTTTTAAATCCAATTTTAACAAAAATGTGTAATATATAAGAGGTGGCATTAAAACTTAAATAAATACAACTTTAAATATGACACTACAGAAATAATAGAAGTTAGTTTTTTAAGGTTTCCTTTCAATTTCATTGATTGATAATTCACATTTAAAAATTCTTTCACACATATTATCTCAACTGATGTTCGTAATAACCCTGAGGGGCAAGTAGGTAACACTTATATTGTTATATACATTTTATAGATGAAGAAACTGGGACACTAACAACTTAAGTAACTTACTCACGACTGGCAAACGGTACGGTGAAGTCTTGAACCCAAGTCATCTGATTGTAAGTCTAGTGCCATTTTAAGGAATCAAAGATTTCTTGTGGATTCATAAATTTATGTTTCTAAAAGGAGCCTCCTTTTGTAGGTTAATTTCTGTTCCATATGCAGTTGTCCTCATTTGCATAAATTTTTTGAAGTGTTTCAATTTTAATGTATTATTATTATTTTAATTAATTTATTTATATGTAGTTTTCAACATTCAATCCCACAGGATTTTGAGTTCCTATTTTTCTCCCCATCACTCCCCTCCCCCTGATTACCCCTTCCCCAAATCTGCCCTACCTTCTATCACCCCCCTTCTCCTATTTTCTTCTCCTTCTATTTTCTTGTAGAATAAGATGGATTTCTAAACTCAGTTACCTGTGTATCATTTCCTATTTGCTTGCAAAAATAATTTTTAACATTCTTTATTAAAACTTTGAGTTCCAAATTCTCTCCCTTACTTCCTCATCACCCACTCTCATTGACAAGGCAAGCAATTGTATGCAGACTATACATGAGAATTCCTGCAAAACACTTACATAATAGTCATGTTGTGGAAGACTAACTATATTTCCCTCCATCCTATCTTGCCCTCCACCCCATTTATTCTGTTATCTACTTTGATCCTGTCCCTCCTCAAAAGGGTTTGCTTCTTATTATCCCATTTCCCAATCTGCTCTTCCTTTTGTCACTTCCTTCTCTTATTACCTTCCCTCCTATTTTCTTGTAGGGTAAGATAGATTTCCATACCCAATGGAGTCCCATTCCATTTTTCACTCATAGACCAGAGCACAGAACAGGAAAGGAGTAAAAACCATGCCCTTGATCATAGCCACCTTGGAAGAACAGAAAATTTACAGATCCCTAGAAGCATTTCTAAAAACAGCTGCACAAAACCTCTGAATCTTGGGACAGTGCATTCTCCACACTGGAAGCAGACCCCTACCTTAACAAAGAGTTTGAAAGGTAAGTAATTGGCTGGGATCATGAGTACACAGCACAAAAAATGTCCAACCATAGAATCTTTCTTTGGTGACAAAGAAGGTCAACACTTACAACCAGAAGAAGAAAACAAAATCAAATTCCCTACATCCAAAGCGTCCAAGGAAAAATGTGAATCAGTCCCAGGCCATGGAAGAGCTCAAAAAGGAT
>NW_020954740.1:3339659-3346192 GCF_900497805.2 Vombatus ursinus
TAGGAAAATATTTGCTTAAAAATTAGAATGGAGCAATTGGAAGCTAGTGACTTTATGATAAATCAAGAAATTGTAAAACAAAACCAAGAGAATGAAAAAAAAAGGAAGCCAATGTGAAATATCTCATTGGAAAAAAAAACTGACCTGGAAAATAGATCCAGGGGAGATAATTTAAAAATTATTGGACTATCTGAAAGCCATGATCAAAAAAAAGAGTCCAGACATCATCTTTCAAGAAATTATCAAGGAAAACTGCTCTGATATTCTAGAACCAGAGGGCAAAATAGAAATTGAAAGAATCTACCAATCACCTCCTGAAAGAGATCCCCAAAGGAAATCTCCTGGGAATATTGTAGCCAAATTCCAGAATTCCCAGCTCAAAAATTATTTTCTTCAGTGACCTTTTGGGCTTTCTTTTCCATTTGGCAAATTCTGCTTTTTAAGGCATTCTTCTTCTTACTGGTTTTTTGGATATCTTTTGCCATTTGGTCTAGTCTTTTTTAAGGTGTTATTTTCTTCAGTAATTTTGGGGTCTCCTTTAGCAAACTGTTGACTCATTTTTCATAATTTTATGGCCTCACTCTCATTTCTCTTCCCTATTTTCCCTTACTTCCCCTACTTGATTTTCAAAATCATTTTTGAGTATTTCCATGGCTTGAGACCCATTCGTATTTTTATTGCAGGTTTTTGGATGTAGGAGCTTTGACTTTGTTGTCTTATGATTGTATGTTTTGATCTTCCTTGTCACTCTAATATTCTATAGTCTGAGCTTTTTTCTTTCCTGCTGTATACTCATTTGTCCAGCCAATTACTTGATATTTTAACTCTTTGTTAAGGTAGAGCTCTATTTCCAGTGTGGAAGATGTACTGGCTCAAGCTTCAGGGATTTTGTGTAGCTATTTTCAGATATACTTCATGCTCCTATAAGTTTCCATTTCTTCCAAGGTAACACTAAGTATGGAGAGGTATTTTCTCCTCTCCTGGCCTGTGGTCTGCTCTGTGAGTAACCAGAAGCACTCTTTTCTGCCCTGGAACTATGAGGAGGATTGTCTCTCCACAAGCTCTGCTACACCAGTGCTCCTCCTCATCCCAGGATTTCCACCCAAGACTACAGTCCAGATTCAGTTATGGGCAAAGCATCAGAATCCTTCTTCAGTGCCAGAAAAGAGATCCCTGTAATCTCCTTGTGATCAGTTGTTTGATTGTCTCACTATCTGTGGGCTGAGATCTCCAGAAGCAGTTGCTACCACCAGTGCCACCACCATTACTGCCACTTTCATACTGCCACTGCCCCAGCCCATTGCTTTGCTGGGGCCTAGGATGGACTGTACTTCTCTCTCACCCAGGTCTGATAGATCTTTCCTACTGACCTTCTAAGTTTTCTTTAACATTTGTGGGTTGGGGAGTCTTGAAATTACCACAACTACTAGTGACTCAGTCCACTGAAGCCTGTTCCAGGTTCACTGGGGCCCAGTCTGTGCCAGCCCAGACCATGTTATACTGCTCTCCTGACCCAGCCCAGGGCAACAGACCTTTACCAATTCCAGGTTGTCTTGGGCTGGATGTTTCACTTTGTCTTTTTGTGGCTTCTGCTGATCTAGATTATGTTTAGAGTCATTTTTACAAGTATTTGGAAGGGTTTGGGGCTGAGCTCAGTAAGTCCTTGCTTTTACTCTACCATCTTGGTTCCACCCTAATAATGGAAGTTATTTGCAGAAAGATTAAATTTTAAAGATGTGGTTATGTCAATATAATAAAAGTATGAATACAATCTAAATTAATGAAGATTCAGTGCTGTATCAATTTATTTACAAAGGAGTTATTTCATCAAATTAGATAATAGCAAATTAATTTGGAATTACTCAAGAATTATGAGTGAATGAAGGTAGTCTACCTATTATGTTATATTGCAAAGCAGCAATCATATATATATATATATATATATATATATATGTTACTACTGGCTAAAAATAGAATGAAGGATAATGATATCCAAGAGTACCAGTCAAACTAAGGATGATACAGGTTCAGGTTCTATGATACGTACTTGTTGTGTTAAAATAGACAATTGTCTTAACTTTAGGTGTCATAAAGAATACTCTTAAATGATAATTTAAAATGAGTTCCTAACTTTCTACAATGAAAGCAGTGTAGATGAAAGGGAGGTTCATATATTGATGAAATTAGAGGTCTGAAGAGCAAAGATGATATGAGATGAAAAATAAAAGACCAACAAAAGAATAGAAAATGAGAGATGAAAGGAGAGGGGAGGAAAGGAAAGGAGAAGAAACAGAGAAAAGGACAGAAGAAGGAAGAAAGGGGAAGCAAGGAGATGTAAAGGAACTAGAGGGAAAGGAAAAGATAAGAAAGCTAATAGGAAAGGAAGGAAAATAAAAGAAAAAAATGAAAAAGGAAAGGAAAAGAAAGAATTAGGAATAAGAAATGAGCCTATGAATTAACTGATATAGGTAACACACCAAATAAGGAATATCCTTTTATCGATATAGGTCAGCACTTCCTCTACAACTCCAAGTCCTAAAGGATTGCCTTTAAGCAATTCAAGATTAAGTTATTTGTCCAGGGTCACAAAGCCAATGTCAGAGACGTAGCAGACTTAAATTTTCTTTGTGTGGGGAGGAAAAAGTAAAAGAACAATGAATCGATGATAATATCCAAGAATTCATATGTCAATATGTCTTTATGCAACAAAATTATATAGGTTACAAACCCATAGTTGCCTGCTTTTTCCAAACAATGAGGGAAAAAAATATTTCATAAGTATTACTGAAATGTGATTTGATTATTGATTTGGAAGGGAACAACTTGATTCAGCAGAAGCAGATAGACAAAAAGAGTACAATAATAGAATTGTATATTAAGACATGTTTATGTTAGAAAATCTAGATATCATTTATCAGGGTCAAATATTAGAAAGTATTTGGATCAACAAAGGGAGAAACAAGAGTGATATTATCATACAATATATTACAACCCATTTTGAAATAATGCAGATATAGATGAGTCTAGAGAAATCATCATGAAACAGGCATATAAGAGAGACAGTTATCTAAATTTTTGTCCTTCTATGCCTATGGCAAAGCATAAGTTCTTTACTGGATTTAATGATGATTTCTTCTTGTAAAAATAATGGAATGAATGGAATTTTATTATTATCAACATGATTCTCACCAGTTTACTGTCATGGAAAGAATGTGAAGCTTAGAACAAAGCAATCATTTCAACTTAGAAATTAAAGTGGGAAAGGAAATGTGCATTTAAAGTGTGCCTAATTTTTCTGGACACTATGCTGAGTACTTTTACAAATACGATTTTATTTGATTCTCACAATAGCCCTGCAAGGTACATGTCATTAGTATTCCCACTTTACAGGTGAGGCAACTGAGGGGGAAAAGAGTTTAAGTGACTTGCCCAGGGTCACATAGCTAGTAACTGTCTAAGACTACTATTGAACTAAGGTCTTCCTGAATCTAGGCCCAATGCTTTATCCACTGTTCTACCTAGATGACTCTAAATATGAAAGAAGAGTTTTGCCCAACTGTACATGTATAACCTATATCAAAAGGCTTACTTTTTCAATAAGGGGAGGAAAGAATGGAGGAAGGGAGATGATTTGGAACTCAATCTTTTAAAAGGATGTTAAAAATGTTTTTACATGTAAGTAGGGAAAAATAAAATATTAAATCAAACACCATCTTCTAAACAAAAAATTTTGGGGGAAAGGTCAACTCTAGGATATGATACACTCTTTCGTGGACTGAGGAAGTGATGAATTTATAGTACTTCAGAATAAGGATAAGTAGGATTCCAATACAGATTTCTGGCACAGAAACAAGCTCAGGAGGGAAAGGAAGCTTTCAAGAATGAAATGTCATTAACTGACATGGATTTATCTTTTTAGAATATATGTTATGTCAGTAATGTGGCATGATCCCATTAGAAAAATTAACAATAAACAATGTTAGGAATTTTTAATGTCAGAATAAACTAAAGCTGGTGAAGGAGATGAAGTATAACCAAAAAAAAGTTTGTTTTCTTTTTTATTTAGTATTTCATTTATCTCCAGTCACATGCAAAAATAATTTTTAACATTTATTTTAAAAACTTTGATTTCCAAATTCTCTCCCTTCCTTCTGCCCGCCCCATTGAGAAGGCAAGTAATTTGATATAGGATATACATGTGTAGTCATGCAAAACATTTTCATAATAGTTATGTTGTGATAAAAAAAAATGGGCCAGCAAAAAAACCCTCAAGGAAAATAAAGTGTAAATTGTATGTATCAATCTATATTGAGACATCATCAGTTCTTTCTCTGGGGATGGATAGCAGTTTTCATCATAAGTTTTTCTGAGTTGTCTTGTATCATTGAATTACTGAAAATGGCAGTCATTCAAGATCTTACAATATTGCTCTTACTTTGTACACGGTACATTTCACTTTCCATCAGCTCATGTAAGTTTTTCCAGGTTTTTCTTAGAGCATCCTGCTCATCATTTGTTATAACACAACAGTGTGTCGTCATACTCACATAGCACAATTAGTTCAGCCATTCCCCAATTGATGGACATCCCCTCAACTTCCAATTCTTTGTCCCCAGAAAAGAGATGCTATAAATATTTTTGTGTGTATAGGTCTTTTTATATTTTTTTAATCTCTTTTGGGATACAGACCTAGTAGTGATATTGCTAGGGCAAAGTGCATGCATGGTTTTACGGCCCTTTGGCCATAGTTCCAAATTACTCTACCACATGGTTGAATCAGTTCACAACTCCACCAACAGTGCATTAATGTTTCATTTTCCCCATATCTCCTCCACTATTTTCATTTCCTTTTCCTGAACCATTCGCCAATCTTATAGGTATTGGTTAGTACCTCAGAATTGTTTCAATTTACATTTCTCCAATCAAAAGTGAGTTAGGGTATTTTTTTTCCATGTGGCTATAAATAGTTTTGATTACTTCATCTGAAAACTGTTTATCTTTTGATTATTTATCAGTTGGGGAATGGCTCTTATTTTTATGAATTTGACACAGTTCTCTATATATTTGATTCAATTTATCAGAGAAACTTGCTTCACTTTTTTCCACAGTTACTATTGCTAATATAATTTCCTTCCATTCTATATCCCCATTGTAGTCTATTTTCTCTCTCCTTTCACCCTGTTATTCTCCAACAGCGTTTTGCTTCTAACTACTCTGTCCCCCAATCTGCCCTCCCAAATATCACCCCCATACTTCTCTTGTCCCTTTAGCTTCTTACTTTCTTGTAGGATATGATAAATTTCTATACCAAATTGAGTCTGTAAGCTATTTCCTCTTTGAGACAATTCTGATGAGACTAAGATTTATTCAATCTTTCTCAACTCCCTACCCTTTTCCCCTTGACAGCCAAAGTTTGCTTTTTCTTAACTCTTTTATGTGAGACAATCCACTCCATTGTATTTCTCTTTCTCTTTCTCCCTCTACATTCCTCTCTCACAACTTTTAATTTTATTTTTAGATATTATTCTTTCATATTCAATTCACACCTGTGCCCTCTTTCTATATATGCTCCTACTGTCTACCCTAATAATGATAAAGTTCCTATGAGTTACAAATATCATCTCCCCTTGAGGAATACAAACAGTTTAACCTTATTAAGTCCCTTAGAAGTTTCCATTCCTCTTTGCCTTTTTATACTTCACTTGAGTATTGTATTTGAAAGTCAAATTTTCTATTCAGCTCTAGTTTTTCATCAAGATTGCTTGAAAGTCCTCTCATTAAATATCCATTTCTTCCTCTGAAGGAATACACTCAGTTTTGTAGGGTAGGTGATTCCTAGTTGTAAGTCTAGCTCCTTTGCCCTCTGGAATATCAAATTCCAAACCCTCTGATAATTTAATGCAAAAGTTGATAAATCTTGTGTTATCCTAACTATGGCTCCATGATAATTGAATTGTTTCTTTCTGGCTGCTTGCAATATTTTCTGCTTGATCTGGGAGCTCTGAAATTTGGCTAGAATATTCCTGGGAGTTTTCATTGTGGGATCTCTTTCAGAAGGAGATCAGGGGTTCTTTCAATTTCTATTTCACTCTCTAGTTCTAGAATTTCAGGACAGTTTTCCTTGATAATATATGTTGTTATCTCAAGCCAAATCCTATGAGAATAAGATTCACTCATTCCCTCTCACCTTCCCCCATTTCCCATTCACTGTAAAAGCTTTTCTTGTCTGTTTCATGTGAGATATTTTACCTCATTCTACTGCTCCCTTTCTCCTCACAGTATAATCTTCTCCCACCCCTTAATTTTATTTTCCAGATATCACCCCTTCATCTTCAACTCACCCTGTGTCCTCTATCTATCTATACAAACATATAATTTTTCCCTCCTACTATCCTAATACTGACAAAGGACTCATGAGTTATAAATATCATCTTTCCCTGCAGGAATGTAAACAGTTCAACCTTAATAAAATTCTTATGATTTCTCTTTCCTGTTTACCTCTTTCATGTTTTACTTGAGTCTTGTATTTGAAG
>NW_020954740.1:3346248-3346640 GCF_900497805.2 Vombatus ursinus
GCCAACTTTTCTATTCAGCTCTGGTCTTTTCTACAGGAATGCCTGAAAGTCCTCTATTTCATTGAATGACCATTTTTTTACCCTGAAGGATTATATTCAGTTTTGCTGGGTAGGTGATTCTTGGTTGTAGTCCTAACTCCTTTGCCCTCTGGAATATCATACTCCATGCCCTCTGGACCCTTAATGTAGAAGCTGCTAAATCTTGTGTTATCCTGATTGTGTTTCCACAATACTTGAATTGTTTCCTTCTGGCTGCTTGCAATATCTTCTCCTTGACCTGGGAATTTTGGAATTTGGATACAACATTCCTAGAAGTTTTCCTCTGGGGATTTCTTTCAGGAGGAGATCAGTGGATTCTTTAAATTTCTATTTTGCCCTCTGGTTCTAAAATA
>NW_020954740.1:3346823-3350207 GCF_900497805.2 Vombatus ursinus
ATAAGCTTATGGACTTCCTTTTCCATTTGACTAATTTTGCTTTTTAAGGCATTCTTCTCCTCATTGGCTTTTTGGACATCTTTTGCCATTTGGGTTAGGCTATTTTTAAGGTGTTATTTTCTTCAGTATTATTTTTGGGTCTCCTTTAGCATCACTCTCAGTTTTTACTCTACTTCTCTTACATGCTTCTCAAAATCCTTTTTGAGCTCTTCCATGGCCTGGGATCAATTCCTATTTTACTTAGAACCTTTGGATGTAGGACCTTTGGCTTTGTTGTCTTCTTCTGGTTGTGTTTGATCTTCTTTGTCACCAAAGTAAGATAATATAATCTGACTCTTTTTGTGCTGCTTGCCCATGATCCCAGCCAATTACTTGAGTTATAAACTCTTTGTTAAGGTAGGAGTCTGTCCCCAGTGTGGAGAAAATACTGTCCCAAGCTTCAGGGGTTTTGTGCAGTTGTTTTCAGAGATACTTCAAGGGACCTGTAAATTGTCAGTTCTTCCAAGGTGCTATGATCAAGGGCAAGGCATTTGCTCTTTTCCTGGCCTGTGGTCCAATCTATGAGCACTCTTCTCTGTTTTGGAACTGTGAGGACAGTTTCCTCTCCATAACCACTATAAGCTCCACCATGCTAGCACTGCTCTTTGCCCCAGGACTGCCACCCAGAACTGTGGCCCAGATCCGAGCATGGACAAAGCAAGAGAATCCTGCACCAGCATCAGCAAACAGATCTCTGCAATCTCCCTCTGATCAGCCACTTGATTCTCCTCAGTCTATGGGCCAGAAGCTCAGGAAGTGCTGCCGCCCCGAGGAACGGGGCTGGAACCCCACTGTTCTTCTCTTTCACCACTGCAGAAGCAGACTGTTCCCACTGACCTTCTAAGTTGTCTTTGGTGTTGGTGGGTTGAGAAGTCTAGAAACTGCCAGAGCTGCTCATGATAATTTCTTGAAAGATGATTTCTAGACTGTTTTTTTTTTGAATCATGGCTTTCATGTAGTCCAATAAATTTTAAATTATCTTTCCTAGATCTGTTTCCAGGTCAGTTTTTTTTATCCAAAAAGATATTTCACAATATCATTTATTTTTTTTTCATCCATGTGTTTTTATTATTTCTTGATTTCTTATAAAGTCATTTGCTTCCATTTGCTCAATTATATTTATTTATTTTTTGTTTTCAACATTCACTTTAATAAGAAGTTGAGTTCTAAATTCTCTCTCCCCTGCCTTGCCCCTCTCCCCAAGACAGCCTGCAATCTGATATAGGACATACATACATGCATAGTTACATACATACATACATACATACACACAAATATATCACTAACATTTCCACGTTAGTCCTGATGTGAAAGCAAAAGCAGAACAAAGGGGAAAAAACATGAGAAAGGAAAATAACAACAACAACAAAGAGAGAAAATAGTATATTTCAATCTGCCTTCAGACTCCATATCGGTTTCTCTGGATAGGGTTACAATTTTCCATCATGAGCTTTTGGAATTGTCTTAGATAATTGCATTACTGACAAGGGCTAAGTCTATCAAAGTTAGTCAATGCACAGTATTGCTATTATTATGTACAATGTTCTTCTGGTTTTACCCATTTCACTTTACATCAGTTCCTATCTTTTCTGGTTTTTCTGAGATCATCCTGCTCATCATTTCTTATAGCACAATTGTATTCCATCACAATCATATACCACAACCTGTACAGCCATTCCTCAATTGTTTGGAATCCCCTCAATTTCCAATTTTGACATTACATAAAGAGCCATTGTAAATATTTTTGTATGTGTGGGTCCTTTCCTCCTTTTTCGTGATTTTTTTGGGGATACAGACCTCATTAGTATTGCTGGGTCAAAGGGTATGCACAAGTTTGGTTAATCTTTAGGCATAGTTTCTAATTGCTCTTAAGAATAATTAGATCAATTGAAAATTGCACCAACAATGCATCAGTGTTCCAATTTTCCCACATTTTCTCCAATATTTATCATTTTCCCATTTTGTCATATTAGCCATCAATTTTAATTTTTAAGGAATCATTTTATTCAGTGAACTCTTGTACCTCCATTTCCGTTTGGCCAATTGTAAATTTTGAGAAGTTTTCTTTCTTCTTCAGGGAATTTTTGTGCCTCTTTTACCATTTGGTTTAGTCTGTTTTGAGGTGATATTTTTCTTTTTTTTTTTTGCATGTGTCACTTTTGCCAAGTTATTGAATCATTTTTCATGATTTTCTTGCATCACTCTCATTTCTCTCCCAATTTTTCCTCTACCTCTCTTACTTGATTTTCTTTTTTTTAATTTTTAATAAATTTATTCTGAAGTATCAGCAATCACTTCCAGTAAGTTTAAACTCTGTTGGTAATATATATATAAAAAAAAAAACCTTTGATTTATGTGGGTTTATTTTATAGCCTGAAACTTTGCTAAGGTTGTTTATTATTACAAGTGGTTTTTTTACTTGATTCTCTAGGATTCTCTAAGTATATCATATCATCTGCATAGAGTGATAGCTTTGTTTCATCTTTACCTATCCTAATACTTTCAGTTTCTTTTTTCTGTTCTTATTGCTAAAGCTAATGTTTCCAGTACAATATTGAACAACAGTGGTGATAATGGACATCCTTGGACACCCTGATCTTATTGAAAATGCTTCTAGCTTGTCCCCATTACATATGATGCTTGCTGAAAGTTTGAGGTAGATGCCATTTATTATTTTAAGGAAGACTCCATTCATTCCTATGCTCTCTAGTGTTCTTAATAGGAATGGGTGCTGTAGTTTGTCAAAAGCTTTTTTGATGATGATCATGTGGTTTCTGTTAAGTTTGTTATTGATAAGATCAATTATAC
The DNA here is from genome assembly GCF_900497805.2 of Vombatus ursinus. Taxonomy (NCBI): domain Eukaryota; kingdom Metazoa; phylum Chordata; class Mammalia; order Diprotodontia; family Vombatidae; genus Vombatus; species Vombatus ursinus. The sequence goes on from NW_020954740.1 coordinate 3,349,671, forward strand.
TGATAATTTTCCTAATATTGAACCAGCCCTGCATTCCTGGTATAAACCCTCCCTGGTCATAGTGTATTCTTGTGATAAGTAGCTGTAATCTATTTACTAATACTTTATTTAAAATTTTTGCATCTATATTCATTAGAGAAATTGGTCTAGGATTTTCTTTCTCTATTTTGACTCTTCTTGCTTTAGGTATCAGCATCATATTTGTATCATAAAAAGACTTTGGTAAGACCCCTTCAATTATTTTCCCAAATAGTCTATATAGTTTTGGAATTAATTGTTCTTTAAATATTTGATAGAATTAGCTTGTAAATCTATCAGGCACTGGAGATTTTTTCCTAGGGAGATCATCAATAGCTTGTTCAATTACTTTTACTGAGAAGGGGTTATTTAAGTATTTTATTTCCTCTTCTGTTAATCTGGGCATTTTATATTTTTATAATTATGTATCCATTTCACTAAGATTGTCAAATTTATTAGCATACAGTTGGGCAAAATAGATCCTAATTATTGTTTTAATTTCCTCTTCCTTAATGGTGG
>NW_020954740.1:3350217-3360392 GCF_900497805.2 Vombatus ursinus
ATAATTTTTATTGCATCATGATCTGAAAAGGATGCATATAATATTTCTGCCTTTCTGCATTAGATTGTGAGGTTTTTATGCCATTGTAAATGGTCAGTTTTTGTATATGTGCCATGTACCATTGAGAAAAAAGTGTATTCCTTTCTATCCCCATTCAATTTTCTCCAGAGGTCTATCATATCTAACTTTTCTAATATTCTATTCACCTCCTTAACTTCTTTCTTGTTTATTTTGTGGTTAGATTTATATAGTTAAGAGAGGGGGAGGTTGAGGTTCCCTACTAGTATAGTTTTGCTGTCTATTTCTTCCTCAAACTCCCTGAACTACTCTAAGTATTTGGATGCTATACCATTTGGTACATATATATTTAGTAATGATATTACTTCATTGTCTATGGTGCCTTTTAGCAGGCTGTAGTTTCCTTCCTTATCTCTTTTGTTAAGATCTCTTTTTGCTTTTGCTTCATCTGAGATCAGGATTGCTACCTCTATTGTTTTTGGTTTTTTTTACTTCAGCTGAAGCACAATATATTCTGTTCCAGCCTTTTTACTTTACCCTGTGTGTGTCACTCTGTTTCAAATGTGTTTCCTGTAAACAACATATTGTGGGATTATGGTTTTTAATCCTTTCTGCTATACACTTCTGTTTATGGGACAGTTCATCCCATTCACATTCACAGTCATGATTATTACCTATGTCTTTCTCTCCATCCTCCCCTCTCCTCTTGTTTATGCTTTTCTTTCTTCTGTCTCCTTTTCCTTCCTTACTAGTGTTTTGCTTTTGACCACTACCTCTCTCATTCCAGCCTCCCTTCTATTAGCACCTTCCCTTTTCTTCCCTTTTCTTCCCTTTTCTTCCCTTTTATCCTTACTACTTCTTCCCTCCCTTCTATTCCCTTTCCCTTTTCTTTCCCCTTTTCCCTCCTACTGCCTATAGGGCTAGTTAGATTTCTATACCTAACTGATTATGTTACTCCCTTCTTGAGCCCAATCTGATCACAGTAAGGTTCAAACAATGCTCATCTCCCTTTTTTCCCTCTGCTGTAATAGGTTTTTTGCTTTTTCCTTTAATGTAATTTACCCTTGTCTGTCTCCTCCTTTCCTTTTCTCTCAGTGCCTTTTCTTAGATAAGATTAATCCACTTATTTGGATCTATTTTACCCACTTGGTTAGATGTTTTTTTCATCATTACATCAGAGTCACCTTATTTTACCCTCTGGTTCTATGACCTCAGGGTAATTTTCCTTTATGACTTCCTGAAAGATACTGCCCAGGCTCTTTTTTTCATTGTGATTTTCAGATAGACCAATAATTTTTAAATTGTCTCTCCTGGATCAATTTTCCAGGTCAGTTGTTTACCAATGAAGTATTTTATATTTTTATCTATTTTTTGTTCTTTTGTTTCTGTTTGACTGATTCTTGCTCTCTCATGGAGTCTTTAGCTTCCATTTGTCCAGTTCTATTTTTTTACAAATTGTTTTTTTCTATTAGATTTTGTACCTCCTTCCTCATTGGGACAGTTGTATTTTTTAGGGACTTGTTTTCTTCAGTGTACTTTTTTCTTCCAGTTGGCCAATTGTATTTTTTAGGAACTTGTTTTCTACAATTAAATTTTGTCCTTCTTTTTCGAAGCTATTGACTCTCTCTTTCATATCTCTCCTTTTTCCTTCTACCTCTCTCATTTGACTTTTAAAATCCTTCTTGAGCTGTTCTAAGAAGGCTTTTTTGGGCTTCAGGCCAATTCATATTCCCTTTTGATGTTCCAGATGTGGGTTTGTTGACAAAGTTGTCCTCTTCAGAATTGCTGCCTTGATCTTCATTCACCGTTTTAATAATATGAATCTATTGTATATTTCTTTTCACTCATGTTGTTTGCTTATTTCCTGGCATTTAAAGAGATTGAGCTCTGGTTCTGGAGATCAGAAGACACTGACCCAAGCTTCTTGTGTTGGGAGCCTAGTACATGGTCACTGATTTTGTGTGCTGGGGCCTCTGATGTTGGCAGTTCAAGGCATCAGGGCTCTGGCAGTTTACCCGGTGTTGGGCTGGAATCAGCAACTCTGGAATTTTAGGGCAACTCTAGGTTGCCTGCTTTTCCTTTCGTTTTGCTTTCTTCAGCTCCTTTCAGATGGGTGTGGCAGGATGTTTGTCCTCCTGGGGCCCTTTGTAGTGATGCTTCCCTTATTTTTGTTGAGGCACTGGGAGACCTGGTTGCTGTAGAATGCTGAGACACCTGGTGGTTTTCCATGCTGGTTTCCACTGGTTCCCTAGCCCTCACTGAGGCACTCAGGGGTCCAGGTGTTGGTGTTTGCCTGCTCCACCACCTGGGTTTCAGGATCTCCTCCTGGTATGCTGAGGTGGGTCTTTCCACTAGCTAATGGGACACTTCCAGTTCTGTGCTGATTCCCTTCCTCCAGGACAAGAGGAGCCTTTCCCATTAATTTCTCAAGCTACCTGGGCTATAGGACTGCTGCACCCATCTTTCTTCTCATTCTGCTGTTTCAGGGTTTTTCTTTGGGTGCTATTTTCTGGACTTTCAGAGGTCAATACAAAAGAGTAAGAGTGACTTACTTCTTACTCTGCCCTCTTGGCTTCTGGAAGTGGAACATCTTACTTGATTTTCAAAATCCTTTTTGAGCTTTTCCAAGGCCTAAGACCAATTCTTTTTTTTCTTGGAGACTTTGGTTGTAGGACCTTCAATTCTGGTATCTTTTTTTAAGTGTATGTTTTGATCTTCCTTGTCACCATAGTAAATTTCTATGATCAGATTTTTTTTTCTTGTTTGCTAATTTTTCCAGCCTATTTGCTTGACTTTAACTTTGTTAAAGTATGGCTCTGCTTCCAGAGTGGAGACTGTACTGTCTCAAGCTTCAAAGGTTTTGTGCAGCTGTTTTCAGAGATATTTCTAGGGACCTGTACTTCAGTCCTTACAAAGTGGTATGATCTAAGGAGAGGTGTTTACTCCTCTCTTGGCCCTTGCTCAGGTCTGTGAGCAATGACAAACACTCTTTTCTGCCCTGGAACTATGAAGAGGGTTGTGCCCTTGCTGCCACAAGCTCTGCTGCCAGTGCTCCTCCTCAGGTTGAGACTGCCACCCAGAACGGTGACCTGGATCTCAGTATTGGCAAAGCAACAGAGTCCTGCCTCAGTTCTAGCAAAGAGACCCATGTAATCTCCTTCTGACAAGTTACTTGACCCTCTAACCATTGTAGGCTGAGCACTCTGGAAGCAGCCTCTTCTGCTGCTCATTTGGTGACTCCCAATGTCTGTGCTTGGTTTGCTGGGGCCAGGTCTGTGCTGATATGGCCTACACTGCACTGTGCTCCACACTTACCCAGGTGTGCCAGATCTTTCCTGCTGTCTTTCTAAGTTGTCTTTTTTATCTGTGGTCTGTGAGGTCTGGAAACCACCACTGCTGCCATGGATTCATTTGCCCCAAGGCCTGTACCTAGTTGGCTGGTGCCCTGTCTGCACTGGTGCAACCCAGACTGGATTGTACTCCACCTTTTTGTGGATCCTGCCACAATACAAATTGTTTAGAGTCATTATTTAAAGGTATTTTGAGGGGTTTGGGGAAGAGCTCATGCAAGTCTCTACTTTTACCTGTTCTTTTCTATTTTTTTAAAGAGACTATATTAAAGAATATAATAAGATTGTATAAGGAACATTCTTACTGCTTAGTAAATTATAAAATGATAAAGGTAAGGTAGACCTGCTCAATTCCTTTTCTTATTCACTCTTAATTTTTTTGATGTTACTTTTGTTATGTCTCTTGGTTCTTTTATTTGTTATTTAGACTAGATCTCTTTATCTCATCTAAACTGAAAGGGCAGTGGTTACACATGGGCTTAATCCCACTACTTTTCAGCATGGGAGCTTTGACCTAATATAATTGCAATTTGTATTGGTTAACCACCCCTCTGGCAACCTGAAAGTGTAGAATTCTTGACAGGCTAGGACAATGTGCTGAATATAAAGGGATGAACTCATTTAATACTAGATGATTCTTTGACTCAGCTAATGTTAGGCTGTGTCTCAAGATTACTTCCAAAGTCTACTTGTTCTTTATGGAACTGATGCTGTATTGGTTAAAAAATCAGGAATGTACTTGATATTCTTGTAGGGTTGCTGTCAGATCTTTAAAAACCCAACAAGTTAGAGCTTCCAGGATAAACTCTGTCACCTAGGACAACAGAAGAATTCTTGAGGTCTAGAACAATGACAGATTTCACAAGTTCATATGTTGTCTCTTAAGGTAGCCTTGTATTTTTTTCGTCTGTTTGATAGTATTGTTGGCTTATACTAAGTAGTCTTCTAAAACACTGAAAACTCCCCCCACCCTGATAATCTGTTTATTAGCTTGCAATGTCTCACTCATCTTATGTTTATGAAATGCATTTTTAGATCCAAGTTTAAGACTTTACATTAATATCTTTTAAATTAGTTCACCATGTAGGGTAGCTAGGTGGTGCAGTGAATAGAGCACCAAAAGGTGCTGAGTTCAGATCTGGCCTCAGATACATAGCACTTACAGCTGTGTGACCCTAGACAAGTCACTTAACCCCATTGCCTAGCTGGAAAAAAAAATAGTTCACCACTTCTGAACATGAACTTGATGGGACCAATGGTATGTAGAAACCATACAAAGCATGAATCTTCTGTGCCTATAGAGTGAAGGGGGATAAAAAAAAAGAAAGAATGTTGGGGACAGGTAGCAGACATGTTTGTATCTTTTGTTCTACTAGTGGCCAATTAGGTTTAGGGAGAGAGTGGGATGGGACAGGAATAAGCATCTATATATCATCTTCTACATGCTAGACACTATGGTAGGCCATTTACAAATATCTCATTTGATCATAATAATCCCATTGCACTTTGCCCTGGAAGATAATATCTGGCAACTTATTTTCATTTATGATCATAACACTTTAAGAAGAGGATTGATAAGCTGAAGAACACCTAAGGACAAAATGGGGAAGGTTCTTAAAATCTTACAATCTGATTTTTAGTTATAGTGCCTGAAGGTTTTTAGAGTGGAAAATAGAAGACTTGGAGATGAGGGGATACTTGTTATAACTTTTTGAGTATCTAAAGTGCCACATAGAACAGGGATTAGATTTGCTTAGCTCAGATTCAGAGATCACACACAGGAAAAGGGGGTGGGAGAAGAAAGTTTAGATTTTGCTGCAAAGAAATGTTTCTAACAATAGTCTGTTGCCAGAATTGTACTTAAAAAATTTTTCAGCTGTCCAAGTCTTGTAATAATTCATTTTCCACTGGCATAGCCTTCGAGAACTTTATGTCAATGCAATAGTATGATGAGGTATCAGAGTTCGACTTTAATATATGATTTTCTTTGATTCAGGTGCAGTGATATAATTTTAGAGAATTTTGCAAATATGTCTCATTGTCTTAACTTGAAGAGATCTCTATAGCTAATTAATTTCCTAAATGAAATTAGATTAACATAGATATTATTTATAGTTTAAATATCCTCCTTTGATCATGATGACAATTGTGTGTGTATATATATATATATATATATATACATATATTCCAATTCCTTGTTTTGAACATAGCTTTACTCTGTCTCATCACCACATATTAAATTCTAACTTCTTCTAGAGTTTTCTTGAATGTATGTACTTTCCAAAGAACCAAGTGTGGATTACACAATATAAATTCATCACCACTACTTTAACAAATGACTTGGAACATATTCCATGCTCATGAATAGTTTTTCATGTGAAGAGCAGCACACTCCATATAACTTGTAACAAACCAAAAGTAGGGTAAAAAGTCTGATCATTTTTATGTTTAGCATTTAAAAATAGGGATATTAGATTTGGGCAAGTTTCACATTGGAAGTTCTTATATGACATCATTACAGAATCAATTGTATTATAAATTCATAATTCTTGATAAGCAACTCAAAGAAAAGAGCATATTCAAGTTGGAGGGGTTGTCAGAGGGGTCATCTAGTACAACTTAGAAAATTAATTTCCTTCATAATATTTTCAGCAGTGATCATCTAATTTCTTCATACAGAAATACAATGAAAAGGAACTCAACACCTATTGAGTGAATCCAATTTATTCTTGACAGCTTCATTGTTAGTATTCTTTGCATTGATCCAGAATCTACCATCTCATAATTTCCAACCATTGATATTACTTTGGTCACTCTCAATCTAAGTAAAATGCATATAATTCATCCCTTCAAATATTTGAGTATAATGATAACGTTCTCTGTTTAAGTTGATTTTTTTTTAGGCTAAACATCCCTAGTTCCTTGCACTGAAAATGACCAAATTTCTATTGAAGAGTAAATTATCTAAGTGGTGCAGTGGATAGAGCACTGGGCTTGGAATCAGGAAGACTCATCTTCATGAATTCAGTTCTGGTTTCAGATAATTTCTAGTTGTGTGACCCTCGTCAAGTTACTTAATGTCTTTGCCTTAGTTCCTTTTCTGTAAAATGAGTTGGAAAAGAAAATGATAAACCACTCCATTATCTTTGCCAAGAAAACTTTGAAGTGGCATTGCAGAGAGTTGGACATGACTGCAAAACAAGAATACTGATGTATATTTTATAATAAATTGCAAGATAGAAGAATCCATTGCCTTTAGCATTAGCTGAAAAAGGTGTTCTGAGTCATTGAACAAATCAAATGAACAAGATAACTAAAACTAATTTCACTGCAAGTATGTCAAGAAATCATATTTTTCAAGAGTTGCCGTTAGTCTAGGGTAATTTCAGAACATATAGAGTTCCCACTAAAATGTTTTATCTATTCTATTATTCCTGCCTTTGGGTACTAGGATTATATATCTTCTATAAATACAGTCTGATCATGGTTGGCTATCCTACATTTTTACAGAAGTCACTATCTAAATTGTATGAAGGGAGACTAGAATGGATATTAGTTATTTAAATGATTAGAGATTGATTATAGATTTAATGTGACTAAAATAACATTTTAGCCTTGTTTCTCCCTGATATTTGCCACTATAATGAAAATATCAAAGCAGGTTTGGTACTTTCATGCTAGTTCATTGTTTATGAATAAATAATGATGATTGATAAACTTAAGAGCAAAGTTCAAGGAAATTAATGGTTAAAAGTGACAGATATGTAAACATGTCCATGACCAGTAAATTTGTTTATTGTCTTTGCTTATTTATGGATGTCAATAACACATTTTTAGTGATGTCACATATAGCCTGTGTCACATTTGGAAACTCTCTCTCCCCCTCACCTCTCTTTCCTCTGTAATTATACCTACTTTTAAAAAATATTTTGAAAACATGGATTGGAATTATATTGGACAGAAACTCAAATAACAGACTAAAGTTTGGATTTTATTATATAGCCAATGCAAAAATAATTGAAAATTTATTTTGGCAAGAATATCAGTTAAACAGACATGAGAGTTCAAATACATATACACATATTTGTATGTTTATTACATGAATACATGTATGTGTATAAATATCAAGAATTTTTACCTATATTTAGCATGAGAGTGTCATTGTGTGGCTTGAAAAAAAACAAAATAGACATCTTTAACTGCTTCTTCCCCTATTCTTCTCCAGTGGATACTTTAATTCCTTCCAGAGAGGGATCCAGAAAGTTTGGGCCAGAAGCAACCACTCTTTCATCTTCAGAGAGCAGTGGTATTGGTCTAGAAATCACACATACATTCATACACACACACACACACACACACACACACACACACACACTCCCTTAAATATTAGTCTAGAGGATGTAATCCAATGCAATCTAACTCTTGATCATATTCATTATTTGGGAGAAGTGGGACTCCAATCTTTATATCTAAGACTTGTTCCTTTTGTCTCCAAAAACCAGTTCCACAATGAACACACATTTAATAGGTAGCCAGGATATGCATTTATGCAAATTGGTAGCAAAATGGAAATTAGAGAATGGCAAACATAGGTGGATGTATACCAGGCAATTCAAAGTAATGGAGATTCCCCTATTGGGATCTAGGTAACTTAGCTCAACCAAGAAAGAAAATCTTAGATCTCACCCATTGGAAGTTCCCTGAAGTATCTAAAGTAACAAGCTGGGAATAGGAATATGATGGAGACTGATACTTCCTTACATGCCTTCCCAGAATCTTTTCCTTGAGCAACCTGATATCCTGGCCTTGTCCATCTACCCTCTTGAAGCTGGAAGTAAGAAGTGCCCAAAGTGACAGCAGAGCCCAAAGTCACTCAAAACTGATGAGAACTCTAAAAGAATTAACAAAAAATGAAGATCTCTTTTCTCTCTTGTGCTAGCCAATTCCTCATTCAGGTTTGGGAAATTTTTCTCCACAAATGAGGAGAATCCTAAACCAATGAGCTTTGGTGCCAAGATTACATTTACAATTCTTGATCAAATCCTCATGGAACTCTCATTTCTGAACTGAAAGGAAGCAATAATTTAATTTCATAAGTGGAAACAAAAAAAAATAACTCCCATTGTTATACATCTTCAGTTTTTTAAAGACTAGCTACTTAGTTGCATCTTTTAGTTCAATTCAGCAAACATTTACAAAACACTTGCTATTTGCAAAGCATGGTAGACACAATGATGAAAAACAGATCCTGACCCCAAAAAGATTGCAGTCTAACACAAACTACAAAAGGCATACAAATAAATATGATACAACAGAGAGTGATCATGGCAAAGAAGAAATCAAAATATTATAAGAAAATGGGAGTAAGGAATGATAACTTTACATAGGTAAGGAGTCAAGGTAGCTAGGTGGCACAGTGGATATATACTTGGCCTGCAGTCAGGAAGAATTGAGTTCAAATCCAGCCTCAGATGTTTACCAGCTGTGTGGCCCTGGCCAAGTCACTTAACCTCTGTTTGCCTCAGTTCCTCATCTATAATATGAGGATAATTATAGTGCCACTCCCCAGGGTTGTAGTGAGGATAAAGGAGATAATTATTGTAAAGCCCTTAACCAAGTGCCTGAGTACCTGGCACGTAGTATTATTTAAATGTTTATTATCATCATCATTATCATCATCATCATCAAGATGGGCACTGATGGAAATTAATTATTTTAACAGGCAGAGATACAGATGGAGAACATCACAGTCAATGATAGGTATTAATGTAGAGTTCAGAGTGGGTAAGACAATATTGGTAAACAGTTGGTCTATCAATAATAGAATGTAGGTATGGCAGAAATGAGACATAGAAAGTCTGTACAGAAGCAGAAATATTAAACTTAGGAGGTAGTGAGAATCAGATATATGTTTCTGATACCTATAGCAGTTCCTTCATAATTGTTTCCTTCCTTTCAAGTACAAGCTGTATTATATATTATGTGTAATGCAGCTAGCCTAGCTCCATTTGAAGGATACCACTTAAATGACTGACAGAGAGGTGATAGTAACATCTTATTCCAAATTTTGGAATTTGAAACGTAGCTTAGCAGAATTTTTATGCTATAATTTTTTTTAGAATTCACATGGTGACAGGCAAATGTATTTACATTTGCTTTCTTCTCCCTTTATATTCCTTGATAAAAGGAAATGTTAGTAAAAAATAGAGGTAATTTAATCAATTGTATATAAAATAAACCAAACTCCTGGATGTGACAGCAAGTGGTTGCCCTTGGGGACTCATAAACTTTCTAATAAGTGTGAGTCTGTTTGGTTGTTATCCAAAAGTAGCATTCACACAGCTCCTTGGAGAGAGGAGAATGATTGGTCAGAATTACTTGTTAGCTGGTGTCCTGTCAAGATAATGGAAAACCAAACTAGTATTTCCTTGCAGTCCCAATCAAGTGACCCAAAAGGCCAAGGAATCCCACAAGAAATACAACAACATTTTATTTCTGCCTATTATTTCTTTAAAAATAATTTAGTACCTTACTTATCCCCAATTACATGTAAAAACAACTTCTTCAAATTTGTTTTTAAAATTTTGAGTTCCAAATGCTCTCCCTTTTCTCGCCCTACCTCCATTGGTGAGAAGACAAGCAATTTGATATAGGTTATACATGTGTAGTCATGCAAAATGTATTTCCACATTAGTTCATGTAGGAAAGAAAATAGACTAATTTCCTAAATTCATTTACTTATTCAGTGCCATACCAATCAAACTGCCAAAAATTATTTTATAGAGCTAGTAAAAATAATAACAAAAC
>NW_020954740.1:3360423-3366237 GCF_900497805.2 Vombatus ursinus
TCATCTGGAAGAACAACAGGTCCAGAATATCAAGGGAATTAATGAAAAGAAATGCAAGAGAAGGTGTCTTAGCCATATCAGATCTTAATTTGTATTATAAAGCAGCAATCATCAAAACTACTTGGTACTGGCTAAGAAATAAAGTGGTGGATGAGTGAAATAGGTTAGGTACACAAGAAAGAGTAGTCAATGACTACAGTAATCTACTGTTTGATAAACCCAAAGACTCCTGCTTCTGGGATAAGTACCCACCATTTGACAATAACTACTGGAAAAACTGGAAAAGAGTATGGCAGAAACTAGGCAAGACCAGCATCTTACACTATATATCAAAATGGGTACACGATTTAGATATAAAGGCTGATACTATAAACAAACTAGGAGAGCAAGCAATAGTTTATTTGTCAGATTTATGGAAAACAGAAAATATGTGACCAAACAAGTGATGGAGAACATTATGAAATGCAAAATGGATAATTTTGATTACATTAAATTGAAAAGGTTCTGCACAAACAAAGCCCATGCAACCAGGATTAGGAGAAAAGCAAAAACTGGGGAAAAAAGTTTTTTTACAAGCAGTGTCTCTGATAAAGGCCTAATTTCTAAAATGTAGAGAGAACTGAGTCAAATTCATAAGAATACAAGTCACTCTCTATAGATAAATAGTCAAAGGATATGAACAGGCAGGTTTCAGATGAAGAAATTAAAGCTATATAGTCATACAAAAATGCTCTAAATCATTGTTGATTCAAGAAATGTACATCAAAACAACTCTGAGGTACCACATCATACCTATCAGATTGTCCAACATTACAAAACAGAAAAATGATAAATACTGGAGAAGATGTTGGAAAATTGGAACAATAATGCATTGTTGGTGGAGTTGTGAACAGATACAGCCATTCTGGAGAGCAATTTGGAACTATACCCAAAGGGCTATAAAACTGGGCATAACCTTTTACCCAGCAATAGCACTTCTAGGGCTATATCCCAAAGGGATCATAAAAATGTGAAAAGAACCCACATGTACAAAAATATTTATAGCATCTCTTTTTGTGGTAGCCAAGAATTGGAAATTGAGGGAATACCCATCAGCTGGGGAATGGCTGAACAAATTGTGGTATATGAATATAATGGAATACTATTGTGCTGTAAGAAATAATGGGCAGGCAGACTTCAGAAAAAACCTGGAAAGATTTGTATGGATTGATGATGAGTGAAGTGAGCAGAATCAGGAGAACATTATATTCAGTAACAGCCACATCATGTGATGACTAACTTTAATAGACTTATCTCTTCTTAGCAATGCAAGGATCTTAGACAGCTCCAAAAGACTCATGACAGAAAATGCTATCCACAAACAGAAAAAAATAACTATGGATTGTAAATGCAGATTGAAGCATATTATTTGTGCTCTCTCTCTCTCTTTATATTTGTTTCTTCTTCCTCATGGTTTCCCCCATTGGTTCTAATTCTTCTTTACAAAATGACTAATGTGAAAATAGGTTTAATATTAATATGTACATTGAGCCTATATCAATTTACATGTCATCTTGGACTGGGGAAGGGGAGAAAAAGTGAGAAAATTTGGAACTCAAAATTTTATGGAAGTGAATGTTGAAAACTAAAAATAAGTAAATTTATTTTAAAAATAGACTTAAAAATTCAAGAAACAGAAAGAAAATTTTTAAAAATATGCTTCAATCTGTATTCAGACAATATCAGTTCTTTTTCTGGACATGGATAGCATTTTTCATTGTAAATCCTGCAGAGTTTTCTTGGATCACTGTATTACTGTGGTTATTCAATGAAATAGAGAGTTTTTGAGCTTTCTTGATGAGAAGACCAGAGCAGAATAGAAAATTTGACTTTCAAATACAAGAATCAAGAGAAGCCTAAAAAGGCATATAGTACTGGGATCCCTTTCAGGAGGAGATTGGTGGATTCTTTAAATTTCTATTTTACCCTCTCCTTTTAGAATATCAGGACAATTTTCCTGACATTCTATTTTTCTATTATATTTTCTTGAAACATGATGATTAGGGTCTTTTTTATTTTTTGATTATGGCATTCAGGTAATCCAAAAATTTTTAAACTATCTCTCCTGAATCTTTTTCCAGGTCAGTTGTTTTGTTTTTTTCCAATGTTATATTGCACAGTGTTTTCCATTTTTTAATTCCTTCACGTTTGTTTTATTGTATCTTAATTTCTCATAAAGTCATTTGCTTTCATTTGCCCAATTCTAATTTTTAAGGAATTATTTTCTTCAGTGAACATTTTTGCCTCCTTTTCCATTGGCCATTTCTCCTTTTTTCCCTTAATAGTATTTTGCTTTTCCCAATTACATGGAAAAATAGTTTTCAGAATTCATTTTTGTAAAATTTTGAATTACAAATTTTTCTTCCTTGCTCTCTCTCTTCTCCCCTTAGACAGCAATTGGTGAGATATAGGTTATACACATACAATCATTTTAAATATATTTCCACATTAGTCATTTTGTGAAAAAAAGAACCAGAAACAGAGGGGAAAATCACAAGAAAGAAAAAAAAACAAAAATAAGTGAAAATAGTGAGCTTTGATCTGCATTCAGATTTCATATTTCTTTCTCTGGATATGATTAACATTTTCCTTCATGAATCTTTTGGAATTGTCTTGGATCAGTGTATTGCTGAGAAAAACAAAGTCAGTCACAGTTAATCATCACACAATCTTTTTTAATTTTTTTTTAATTTTTTGTTTTCAACATTCACTTCCACAGGATTTTGAGTTCCAAATTTTCTCCCCATCTCTTCCCTCCACCAACTCCAAGACTGTGTGAATTCTGATTACCCCTTCCCCCAAGCTGCACTATCTTTTATTGCACCCACCTTCTCTTACCCCCTTCCTCTTCTTTTTCTCTTTAGGGTAAGATAGATTTCTATATCCCATTACCTGTGTATCTTATTTCCCAGTTGCATGTAAAACTTTTTTTTTGTAAGTGAAAACCATTTATTTTTAAAACTTTGGGTTCCAAATTTTCTCCTTTCCTCTTTCCCCACACACCCTCATTGAGAAGGCAAGCAATTATAAATGTGTAGTCATGAAAAACACTTCCATAATACTCACGTTGTGAAAGACTTACTATTTCTCTTCATCCTATCCTGACCTCCACCCCATTTATTCTGTTCTCTCTTTTGACCTTGTCTTTCACCAAAAGTGTTTGTTTCTGATTACTCCCTCCCCCAATTTGCCCTTCCTCCTATCACCTCCTTCCTTCTTATCCTCTTTCACTCTACTTTCCTATAGGGCAAGATAGATATCCATACTCAATTGAGTGTATATATTATTCCCTCCTTAAGCCAAATCTGATGAGATTAAGATTCATTCATTTTCTCTCACCTCCCCTGTCTTCTCATCCACTGTAAAATCTTTTTCTTGTCTCTTTTATGTGAGATAATTTACCCCCTTTTACCTCTTCCTTTTTTCTTCTCCCAATACATTCCTCTCTGTCACCCCTTAATTTTTTTTTTTTTAGTTATCATCTCTTCCTATTCAACTCACACCTGTGCCCTCTGTCTATATATATTCCCTCCAACTACCCTAATAATGAGAAAGGTCTCACGAGTTACAAATGTTATCTTTCAATGTAGGAATGTAAACAGTTCAACTTTAATATGTCCTTTATGATTTCTCTTTCTTGTTTACCTTTTCAGGCTTCTCTTCAGTCTTGTGTTTGAAAGTCTATTTTTCTATTCAGCTCTGGCTTTTGAAGTATGTTTTAAATCTCTCTACATCATTGAATATCATTTTCCCCCTCATTGATTACACTCAGTTTTGCTGGATAGGTGATTCTTGCTTTTAATCCTAGCTGTTTTGATCTCTGGAATATCATATTCCAAGCCCTCTGATCCTTTAATGTAGAAGTGACTAGATCTTGTGTTATCCTGATTGTGTTTCAACAACACTTGAATTGTTTCTTTCTGGCTGCTTGCAATATTTTTTCCTTGAACTAGAAAGTCAGGAATTTGGCTATACTATTCCTAGAAATTTTATTTTTGGGATCTCTTTCAGGATATGATTGGTGGATTCTTTCAATTTCTATTTTACCATCTGGTTCTAGAATATCAAGGCAGTTTTCCTTGATAATTTCTTGAAGGATGATCTCTTGGTTCTTTTTTTAATCATGGCTTTCAGATAATCCAACAATTTTAAAATTATTTCTCCTGAATAAATTTTCCAGGTAAGTGGTTTTTTTTTTTTAATTTCCAATGAGGTATTTCACATTGTCTTCTATTTCTTTTTTCATTCTTTTGGTTTTGTATTATAATTTCTTGGTTTCTTATAGAGTTATTGCCTTCTATTTGCTCTATTCAAATTTTTAAGGAATTATCTTCTCCAGTGAGATTCTGGACCTCCTTTTTCTATTTGGCCAATTCTGCTTTTTAAGGCACTCTTTTCCTCATTGGCTTTTTGGACCTCTTTTGCTATTTGATCTAACCTATATTTTAAGGTGTTATTTTCTTCAGTATTTTGGGGTTTCTTTTATCAAACTGTTGATTCTTTCTTCATGATTTTATTGCATCACTCTCATTTATCTTCCCAATTTTTCCTCTTCTTCTCATATTTGATTTTCAGATTCCTTTTTGAGCTCTTCTATGGGCCGAGACCAGTTTGCATTTTTCTTGGAGGCTCTGCATATAGGAACTTTGACTTTGTTGTCTTCTGATTGTATGTTTTAGTCTTCCTTGTCACTAGAGTAAGATTCTATAGTCTGAGTTTGTTTTTTTCCTGCTGTTTGCTCATTTTCCCAGCCAATTACTTGATATTTTAACTCTTTGTTAAGGTAGAGCTCTGTTTCCTATATGGGGGGTGTACTGTCTCAAGCTTCATGGATTTTGTGTAGCTGTTTTCAGAGATACTTCTAGGGTCCTGTAAGTTTTCAGTTCTTCCAAGGTGGTATGATCTAAGGAGAGGTGTTACTCCTCTCCTGGTCTGTGCTCTGGTCTATGCGTAACCACAAGCACTCTTTTCTGTCCTGGAATTGTGAGGAGGGTTCCCTCTCCACTGCTGTCACAAGCTCTACTATGCTAATGCTTCTCCTTGCCCCAGGACTGTCACTCAGGACTGTGGCCAAGATCCAATTATGGTCAAATCAACAGAATCCTTCCTCAGTGCCAGCAAAGAGATCCCTGTAATCTCTTTCTGATTAGTTGTTCATTACCCTTACTGTCTGTGGGCTGAGATCTTCAGAAGCAACTGCTTTTGCTGCCTCCACTGCTTCTGCCACCACCACCCCTGCTGCTTCCCTGGGACTGTGCTGAGGCCAGAGGTGGCCTGTGTTTCTCTCTCACCTAGATCCAACAGACTTACCCTGCTGACCTTCTAGTCTTTTGTGTTTCTGGGTTGAGAATCTGGAAACTGTGACAGTTTCCAGTGATTCAGACCCTTGAGGCCTCCCCTTGGCCTGCTGTGGCCTGGTCTTTGTCTGTGCAGCCCATGCTAGACTGTGCTCCTCTCCCAGTCTCGGTTCAATAGACCTTTCCCATTGACCATCCAGGTTGCCTTGAGCTGGAATTTTTTTTTTTACTCTATTTTGTGGGTTCTGCTGCTCTAGAATTTGCTTGGAGTTATTTTTACAGGTATTTGGAGGGTTTTGGGGGAGAGTTCAAGTGAGTCTCTGCTTTTCCTCTACCATCTTGACTCTGCCCAACATCGCACAATCTTCCTATTGCTGGGTACAATGTTTTCCTGGTCTTGCTCACTTCACTTAGCTTTAGTTTATGTATGTCTTTCCAGATTTTTCTTAAATCCACCTGCTCATTATTTCTTATAGTA